>NC_090057.1:10677531-10768705 GCF_038355195.1 Osmerus mordax | reverse complement strand
CATGCCCACTAATGATCAGTGCAGCAAAACACTGGTTGACACAGTGTTCCAGTGATATATAGTTCGTACATGGTGTGTTTTTACTGTAGTAGTAGATCTTCAGTCCCTGGGCATTCGTTTTAAAGTTGACCTCATACCAGACACACATACCCCACTCACACATACAGTATATACTGTATATATATAGGCCTACCACCTCACACACACACACACACACTCGCTGTCTGTGGCATGATGATGTATGAGTAAAAATGATAAGAGGGTGTAATGCACCGCGACACCATTGCTCGCAGCACTGGTCCAACTGGACACACACACACACCGGTCATCCATCATTCCTATGGCCGAGGACAAGCAGTCATCCTCTGTGTGTCCCTGTCCCCTTTACTCCTCATTTAGACACTCGGGGGGGGGGGGGGGGGGGGAAGGAGGGGCGAGCGAGCAACAACTGCAGCACAAAAATGAGGGAGCAGGCGAGAGGGGGAGGGCTGCCGGGTGATCGAGGGAGAGCGAGGGAGTCGAGAAGGGAGAGAAAAGGCGAGAGAGGGAGAGAGCTAGGGAGAGAGAGAGAGTGAGAGAGAGAGAGAGAGAGAGGGGGGGGGGAAGGAGAAAGAGAAGGAGGGAGAGAGGCAGCGAGGTAGAGACAGTGAGAGGGAGGGAGAGGCAGAGCAAGGGAGGGAGGGAGGGAGGGAGGGAGGGAGGGAGGGAGGGAGGGAGGGAGGAGGGAGGGAGGGAGGGAGGGAGGGAGGGAGGGAGGGGAGGGAGGGAGGGAGGGAGGGGGGTTGGGAAAGCGAGGTAGAGGGAAAGGGAGAGAGGGAAAGGGAGGGAGAGCAATGAAGAGAGAGCGAGAGGAGGGAAAGGAGCTTGTGTTGCTCACTGCAGAAGCTTTCATTGATAAAGTAGCACAGCAGACGGAAGCTGGACAGCTCCATCACACCCATGCACACACACACACACTCTGATTGTGTGTGGGCCCGACCGACGTTGACCTCAAGACACACTCACGCATCAGCTGTGCATGCTGGGGTTGACATCATCAACAACAGATGCTCCGGGTTTGATGTGTTTGTATGGATCTGCAGTCATCAACAAACACACACACACTCTTCCCTCGGCGCACACACGCACGCACCGCGCGCTCACACTCAGACAGATCACAGCGCAGCACCAGAACATCATTTCGTTCCTCGGCGACAGATCCTGGAGGGGAAGCGGACATCACGGCTCTTCTCGCTGATCTGAGAGCAGCGTTCCAGACCAGCTCAGATTCACCAGCTGCTCCAGCAGATGTACTGAGACCAGTTGTTAAGGACCGGAGTTAAGACACTTGGACTGGGAGAAGCTGTTTTGTGACAGGGACCTGTGAAAACAACCAGCAAAGCAAGTGCAAGTAAGGCTGCACACACACACACACAGACACACACACATACCTAGATATATATCTGCTTGCTGCAGCCCCTCATACCTTATTAATATCCACCGTGGCCGGTATTCAGCAGGACACACACACACACACATTGCTCCTACATTTCCTAACAGATGCACTGCCTCAGATCAAGACTTCTCACTGATATACAGTGCCACCCTTTCTCTCTTTCGCTCCCTGTCTCTCTCTCTCTGTCTTTTTATCTCTCTCTCTGTTTCTCTCTCTGTCTTACTGTATCTCTGTCTTCTCTCTTTATCCCTGTCTCTCTCTCTCTTTTTCTCTTGGTCTCTCCAGAGTCTCTGTCCTCTGTCTTACTGTCCTCCACTCCCTCTCTCCCCCTCTCCAACTCTGTCTCCCCCCTCTTGTTCTTGTCATCTCAACTCTCCCTTTTTTCATTTCCTCTGTACCTCCATCACTGTGCCACATTCTCTCTCTCTCTCTCTCTCTCTCTCTCTCTCTCTCTCTCTCTCTCTCTCTCTCTCTCTCTCTCTCTCTCTCTCTCTCTCTCTGCTCCCCCCCCCCCACACACACACACACAAAAACACACACGCTCCCAGATCAGCTCCTCCTTCCATCTCTCCCTCGTCTTGCTACTCTCCTCTCTTCGACTCCACTTTCTCGCTGTCTCTGACTCCCGTTCGTGTCTTCGCCTTGCTCCCCAGGCTGTCCGGCAAGCTGGGCTCGACCGAGGCTAGCGGGGTGCCAGTCCTGGCCATGAAGCTGGTGAACGGGGGAGGAGGAGGGGGAGGCGGAGGAGGAGGAGGAGGAGAAAGGGGAGAGAAGAACGCCTTTTCTTTCAAGAAGTGTTCCGCCTTCCAGTTTGTCAAGAGAAAGGTGAGAGCCCCGACGATCCGCACATGTGCTAACCAAACAAACACACCCACCCACACACCCCACCCACACACACACCCACCCACACCCACACACACACATACACATAAACACACGCAGTTCGGCTCCGTCAGGGTGGGCAGAAAGCATTGATTCGGGGGGGGGGGGGGGGGGGGGGGGGGGGCAACCTCTTTGTTTGATTAGTCTGCATGTGTGCATGTTTGCTTATGTGTGTGTGGGTGTGGGTGTGTGTGTCGGTGCTCGACAGAGATGATGTCATTGTGGCAGAAATTTCACAGTGGTCGATTGCAGTATTTCCCTGCTTTGGAAAGCTACTGTTTACCACCATCAAAACATCGAGTTGTGAGTGTGTTCTGTGTGGGTGACATCATTACCAAAGTCTATATCGGCACGTTACGTAACAACGACGATAAGCATCTGGTGAGGAGGTCTATGTGTGGTGGTTGGAGGGGTTTGTTTTGCTGGCAGTAAATGAGGAGGTGTGTTGATAGTCTGGTTGGAGATCTCACTGGGTCGTCCCGCTTGACTGGCTGTTGCTTCGGTTGCATTCGAGTCTCGTTATTTTTGATTGGTGTTGATTGGTCGGCATGACGACGTGGAAGTGTGCATGTGTGTTTGTGGTTGGATGTGCGTGCGCGTGCGTGCGCGCGATCAGGTCTCAGACGTGCGACAGAGGTGAGGATTATAGAGGGTTTGGCTGACTCATATGTGAGCATGTTGTTGTGTGAGGATTACTGAGTAATACACTTCCAGCTTTTTTCTTCCTCTCTCTCTCTCTCTCTCTCTCTCTCTCTCTCTCTCTCTCTCTGACATTCTCTCTTTCACTCGCTCGGACACATTCACACTCACTCTTTCGCTCTCTATCTACACACACAGAAACCCACAATCCCTCAGGGGATTCCAAAACAAAATGTAATGATCATTTCATCACTGATCAAAGGGGATCCTGGGCAGAGGAGCAGAAGAGAGAGAGAGAGAGAGAGAGAGAGAGAGAGAGGGAGAGAGAGAGAGGGAGAGAGAGGGAGAGAGAGAGAGAGAGAGAGAGAGAGAGAGAGAGAGAGAGAAAGATAGATTGAGAGTGAGAGATAGAGAAAGCGAGATTGACAGAGAGAGAGAGAGAGATAGATTGAGAGTGAGAGATAGAGAAAGCGAGATTGAGAGAGAGACAGAGGGAGAGAGAGAGAAAGAAAGACAGAGAGGGAAAAAAGATATAGACAGAGATGTCTACCATTAGCCAATTTGCACATCACTGTGGGCTTCATTGCCAGTTTCGGTGTTAAGCGACCACGCCCTGGTCAGAGCACCATTTGAACCCTCCGAGGGAATGAGAGGAGAAATGAACAGAGGAAGGAAATGGAAGCAGCAGACATACAGTACCAGTCAAAAGTTTGGACACATTCTGTAGGCAGAGTTGGAGGGAATGAATAGATGAGACAGAATAAGAGATGAAAGTGTGTGTGTGTGTTTGTGCGTGTGCTCCACATCAATTTTAGATGATGTCACACACTGAAAGAGAGATGCCTGAGGGAGAAAAAAAAACGACGGCTGTTTTTTAAAATTAGAATGCTGACAGGACACAATGTGAAGTGATGTTTAGTGACACCTCCTGATCCTGACAGAAAAGTTGCTCAAATATTCAATTGTATGTTTCACGTAAAAATGATTCAAAGTACAGTCCTAAGTCACAGGCACGAATACAGCTCTGTAATACATGGTGCAGTGTGTTTAGTCAGACGATGTGTTCAGGTCTGTGTGGTGTGTCTGGGGTGTTCAGAGATGACCTGCTGAGGGTGATTTTCCATGGATGTTTCGCTCTGCCTCTGCAGGCCTTCTGGTTGCTGTCTGGTTCTCCCACCCTAACTGGCTCTGTGTGTGATTGTGTGTGTGTGTGTGTGCCACAGATGTCGGCCTCATGTGGTGTGTGGTCACAGAGAATCTGGTCGTGTGGCGTGTGTTTGCAAAAACAGGCTCGGAGTCACAGGGTGACTTGTCTTCAGAAGGTTGCACTACTGTCCCCTTTCTCTGATTCTGTCTTTCCGATCTGCCTCTTTCTCCTCCTTCTCCTCTTTTTTCTCCTCTCTCGACCCTTTTTTGTTTATTTCTGCAATGCCCCCCCCTCCCCCCCCACCTCGCCCCACACACAAACACACTGCAGGTTTTACCCTTCATGATTGTAAACATTTCCTGGCCACTATAAGTCACTATTGAAGGGTACACTGTGTGGACGTGTGTGTGTGTGTGGACGTGTGTGTGTGGACGTGTGTGTGTGGATGTGTGGATGTGTGTTTGTCGACGTGTGTGTGTGCTTGGGTGTTTATTTCAGGAAATGATCTTAGAGTCTTAGTTTGTTGGGTTTCACTCAAAGCTTTCAACCACAACCTCTAAATATTTGGTTGTTAGCATCCAGCAGACAGCCATGTGAAGAGTGACAACAAAGCAACGTGATGACTTTTTGGAGGGTTTTTGGTTCGGAGGGTTTAGATAGCGAAGATTGAACCAGGATCGACCACTAAGCAGAGAACCGGTCGTGCGTGTCACCAGTGGAAGTGTTTGGGCCGGGGTAAGGCTTTCATCTGTGTTCTGTTGGTGACAGCATGTTTGAAATCCCAAAGCAGGACAGCCTAATAACCTGGGTCTTTGAAGATTCACCTCCACACAGGGCTTGCATCTGTGTGTGTGTGTGTGTGAGTGTGTGTGTGAGTGTGTGTGCATCTCCCAGGAGAGGGGGCAGATATAGGCAATGACACAAAAAAAAAAACAGGAAGGACAATCTCTGCATGTGACCCCCCCACCAGGTGCGGAGGTGGATGCGTAACCCCAAGGTGAGCGTGGAGAAGGGGGGCGGCCAGGGGAAGGGCCTCCACTGCCCCTGCGCCCGGTGCCCGCTGGCCCACGACAACACGTGGCACACGCACTTCCCCTCGCCGTACGGCGGCTGCTGCCACTACGCCGGCCTGCAGGGGGGCTCCTCCCCCCCCCGCCAGGACCTGCCCTCCCCCTGCCGGCACGCCGACGCGCTCGGCGGACACGACCATGGGCACGAGAAGAGCAAGCCCTGCAAGGTGAGAGGAGGCGG
Source organism: Osmerus mordax (assembly GCF_038355195.1). Taxonomy (NCBI): domain Eukaryota; kingdom Metazoa; phylum Chordata; class Actinopteri; order Osmeriformes; family Osmeridae; genus Osmerus; species Osmerus mordax. Next base: position 10,763,351 of record NC_090057.1, on the reverse strand, counting down.
CCGTGAGGTGACTGTGGTCGAGCCGCGGCTTTGTCTCCGAGTGGATCTCCGCCACATCCGTTTTGTCTTTGTTCCTCACAAACAAACCCACCAGAGGGTGGACCGGAGCAAGCGACGAGTTGGTCATTCCGTGACGGTCATTTGAGCCAGGCTGATGTGTGTTTCCCTGTACAACACGGTGACTTCATCCAGACTCTTGCCTTCCGCTGCCCGGCCCCTCTGGTCCTTCACATGATTGCTCGCACACAACTAAGCTGTCAGCTGAGGAAACGGAACAACACACAGAAACGCACACACACACACACGGCAACACACATGGACACACACATCCTCACACACACACGGACACACACATCCTCACACACACACGCAGACACACTGACGGCATCATTCTTTCTCAGTAATAATGTTGCAGGTGTCCGGAGCGTCCTTGGTTATGCAACAGCAATCATAGCAGCAATGACCCCTCTAATCAATCATCACACCTATCAATGCTGTGTGTGTGTGCATGTTGAGTGTGTGTTAAGTGTGTGTTGAGTGTGTGTGTGTTGAGTGAAACCAGGCTCTGCAGTAGGTGGAGAGAATGAGTCATCAGTGCCCCGGTAAAGGACCACTGTGTGTGTGTGTGTGTGTGTGTTTGTGTGTGGATGTGTGTGTGGATGTGTGTGTCCATGTGTGAATAAGAGAGAGAGGGGGAGACCTTTAGTTGCTTATTACCTAATTTCTCTATCTTGTTTTTTGCCTTTTCTGTTCGATTCTCATTCCCATTTCCTCCATATACCCCCACCCCACTCCACCCCACCCCACCCCACCCTTCTCTCTTTCTCTCTTTCTCTCTTTCTTTCTCTCTCTCTCTCTCTCTCTCTCTCTCTCTCTCTCTCTCTCTCTCCCTCCCTCCCTCCCTCCCTCCCTCCCTCCCTCCCTCCCTCCCTCCCTCCCTCCCTCCCTCCCCCCCCCCCTCTCTATCAATTCCACCTCTTGCCCCTGCCACAGATAGATTTGCCATGTGTTCAATTCCTCAGTTGTGTGTGCGTGTGCGCGCGTGTGTTTAAGGGATTACTGGCGGATGCTGCAAGGTGGGAGAGGGCTACAAAGAGGTGGGGGTTAAAGGGGAGAGAGTGTGGTGAGTCATCACAGATGCCAGTCTAACATGGCTGTGTGTGTGTGTGTGTGTGTGTGTGTGTGTGTGTGTGTGTGTGAGAGTGTGTGTGTGTGTGTGTGTGTGTGTGGGCTGTCATTTGACCATGTTAGTATAGTACAACCTCCTTAATTTAGACAGTCTGTATCTGCCACTACACAGATACTACATGTGGTTGACTGCAGTTTTGTATGGTTGACCATGGTTGAGTATAATTGCAGTTGATTGTGTTGGACCATAATTCAGTGCAGTTATTATTTAATACTGCTGATAAAACAATCTGAAACAATTACTGTGAGGAACTGTTCAGGTATTAGCTGAGTGTGTTTGTCGACTGATAAGAGCTCAATCAAAGCAAGTTAAACAATCTATCATTCTGTTACACCAATAGGAATTAAGCAGCATTGTAGTGCAGTAAAGCAAGCGTTCGTTTGCATTCTAGGATGCATAAACTGCCCCAAAAAACACAAATGAACACTTAACCAAGATATCACTTTTCCACGTATCTACTCCTTAGTACTAAGCTCTCAACATTGTATCCATGTTCCGTTAGAATTTTACATTGAGCCAGCAATGTTACAAAGGACTGACCAACAAGCCAATGGGATGAGACACACACACACACACAAAATCATCATTTGAAAAAAGCACATTCAGCCTTCTCAAAACTCGACGCCGGCATGTTTTACAGCTGCCTGACATCTCTCCTGTTACGTAACGCATCATCAGCATTCTGTCCAGAGGCTGTAAGAATCACCCTGACCCCGGGCGTGGGTGGCCTTCTGCACCCCTCTTAGGGCTGGTCAGCCTCCTTGCTAGACATAGACACAGCAGTTTATGGTAGTTATCGACTGGCATTGTTAAAACGAGCTTTATGACTTTATGACGGGAAGACTGGATGATGGTGCCGGCGATTGAAACAGCCGAGAAGGACAAGAGAAAGGGAGGGAGAGCTAAGAAGAGGGCTACACAGATGGAAGAAGCGGAGAGAGGGAGTGTGGATGTGTATGCGTGTGTGTGTGTGTGCTGAAACAACAGCTGAGACAACAGTTTTCCATAAAGACAGGATGAGGTCATGCTCTGCCAGGCTGCCAGCTTGGCCTCCCTGCCAGAGCATGACCAGAATTCAAAAGCACATAAATCCCCCCTGATAAGGACGTCCTGTACTGTACCGTCCCCAACCTCACCCCCACCCCCCACCCCCCACACACACACACGCCCCGCCACCCCGCGCTCCCACACGCCGACACAGAACGCTCCACCGGTGCGCGGCCCTCGCCTCCGACCACCGAGGCGAGGGCCGGGATGAAAACTCGAGGGTTGAGCGTCCGCTGACATCCCCTCGACCCCAGCTCTCATCTCCGCTCGCTCCTATCTTCAAAGACCCCGGGTTGAGCATCCGGAGAGGAATCCAGTGCCGCGTCTTCGTCGCAACGAAGCGTTTCCCGCAGGTCGGCCTAAACGCGGGACGCAAGCTCTCGTGACGCAACCGAGTCGAAGTCAGACGCCGAGGTGTGGCCCAACTCTGTCCTCTGGAGTCACTGACCCGCATGGATGGAGAAAGGGGTTCGATGCTACCCGGAGAGCCAGGGTACATGGGCTTCTCTGATGTGATCCATGCCGCCTGTCCAGAACTTACTGAAGCAGGAGATGGAGAATGGGGGGACGGGGGGGGGGGGACGGGGGGGAAGAGGAGAGGGAGAAAGAAGGGATGAAGAGAGGGGGGAGAAGGGAGGAAGACGGCTACCGAGCGTGACCAGAGGCCAACTCGTTCCCCCCTTCCCCTCACTGTAAAACTGGTTTCGTGTTGAAGTCGTGCTCTGTTAGTTAGGAAGTCTGTCTGGACGCCTGGCCGATGCGAGGACGGGGTTTCCAGATCCATGGCCCTGAGACAGTCGAATCTAAAAATAGGGCAGTTACGTCTGCCGTCACGTGTGTGGTCCCTAACCTATGATGCCATCAAGGTGAGGTTTTCAACCGCTCGTTATCATGAGCTCATGGGTTATTTAAAGAAACAAACAGGAATTGAAAACGGACGATTGTAAGAACCCCCCTCAGCCAAACTATTCGCCACAGACCCTGCACCATCAATCACCTCCATCAATCCACACCCACGTCAGTACACGAAAGTACTTTCACCTTTTTACAATGACCTCGTTCATTCTCCATTTCAGACAACACAAACCTTTTTAGGAATCCTACCGTAAAACCAACACCGGGGAACGCCCCCTCTACCAGGGAGGTTAGTCTCACTTGCCACCAGGCGCCTCAGGGTGGAGACAGGCAGGCTGAAAGGCTTGACAGAGGGGCTTCGGTGGTCTCCAGTGACCATGCCCTCTGGTGTCAGGCTGATCTATGTTGATGGAACCTGCTCTGGGTCTGTCCTGAGTGAGCTGCAGGCTGAGCAGAGGGCCTGATGATGTGTCTCTCCAGAGCGGTCAAGGGGCCACGTCCCTCATTTGAATGGCCTCGTGTGTGTTTGAGCGCTGGTAGATTTTCGTGTGATACGGTATCTGTTTGCTTTTCTTCCGACGCGTGAACTGTTTGTGTGTGTTATCGTGTGCGCGTGTGGGTGTTTATATGGGTGTGCTACTGTGGGTGTGGGTGTTACTGTTTGTTTGTGTGTGTGTGTTACTGTGTGTCTGCGTGTTTGTTTGTGTGTTTGTCTTGCCCTATGGACTCTGCTGTTCTTGGTATCGTCTTATCTCTTAAGTCATCTTACTTTCAGGAAAGCTCATTGAGGCTAGTTCAGGTAATGGTTACTGACCTCTGGGACATCAGTAGATGTGTTCACCGTATTATACATCACCTTTTACTGCTGTGCCACCCCAACTGTACTGCGGGTAAAGGACTTGGGACTTGGGCCATCAACTTAATAGCTGTTTAATGGTGCCAACGGGCTGGGCTGTGCACTGAACTGCAAAATATGATTCGCTGTTCATATTCCCACATTAGGACATATTATCAACCTATTGCTGACTCAATCTGACAGTTTTTAGAAAGGGATTAGAAGTGTTACTGGATGCTTGTAAGAAGAGGTTTGGCTAAAGCTTTGTTAGCTTTAAAGACAAGACAACAGGATCAGCCTCCTCTTTAAACTGTCAGCGTTTTGATCTGAAAGCCTTCACTGACTGGTTTGAGAACTGCACCTCGTAATTGAAATCAAACACAGAAGTGTCCCATGAGGCTCTGTGCTTGGTAATGAACTGGTACAATTCCAGCTAACAGCCATGAGCTGGTGAACATCCAATAATTCATAGAGGGTCTAAAACCAGATCCTATTTCCAGTCTTGGCAGTGTCTGAATCAGATGGTCGGGTAAATCTGTGACTTTCATCCACCTCATATTTGTGGTGCTTTGTGACCTGAGAAGCCTACTTCAGCGTGCCCTTTATGGCTTTGTTATTACCTCCATAAATAAATAGCTGCAACTCTGTGTTTTAGTACCCTACAGTGTGATTCATCTTATCATCCAGACGTCTTTCTTCCTAATCAAGAGATGTACTTTTCTTGTCCTAAATGTTTTCAAGATCAAGATTCAAGATTCCTTTATTTGTTCCTAGGGAAATCTGTATTGGATGTGAAGGCTGCTATAGTGCAGTACCAGTACAGTAAAGTACATTCAAGTACATGCAACACAGCCCACCATTTTGCACCCTCCTTATGTTCTGAGTTGAGAAGATTCACTGATAAAGGGATTACATCATTTTTATACCCATTCATGTATCTTTTCCTGTATTTAATTGGAGAGGTTCTTCCTCTGAATTCAGGACATGGTAGAGATCAGCTATAATATTCCTAGCCTGTCTTCTCAAAGATGTTCCCTCGCCCCAATCAAGATGGGTACAATGAAACGGGGTCATCTCCAGAGAGCTGAAAAGCGTAGCTAATTTGGTTTAGCACACATTTAGCGAATAATACAATGCTAATCTTCTCCTTGTTGTAAACCCAACAGCTCTGGCAACCTAGAATGTAGTTACAGTCATACGCTCGATCCCACTCTTCTCAGATCTTCCTCTGTGGCTTCCAATCCCATAAACTTCAAGCCCTCAAACAAGCGGACCCAATCTGTTATCTCTGCTAGCAACTTGCAAGCTACGTTTCAGTTTAGGATCCAAAACTAAGATCCAAAACGTGGTAAGTCTCTTTCACCCTCACTTCCGAGGTTTAGAGCTGTCATGTTTCCAAAGACATATGAAAATCACCTCCTCACACTACTCGAAACAACCAGCAAGGTAGAGGAGACAGACCATAAACACAGAGAGCAATGCCTGTTGCGGTGGATGTCTGATGTACAGACCAAGAATGTCTTGATACAGATTCTGGAGCATTTTCCACACCTGCAGTAGAAGCAACCATGAGTAGAGGCCCGACAGAGGATCCTTCAAACAGGCATGTTTGAAGGATCCTCCTCACGTCCAGGAATCTTTCTCGGTCTCTCAATTTCTCTCTGTTTCCTGAGTTTGTCCTCTCCCTTCTTTTTCTTTTCCTCCACCTCCCAACATCTCTCCATCCTCTTAATCCCTTTGCACCTCCTCCCTATTTAACCCTCTGTATGTCTTTCTCCTTCTCTCTTAACATATTTTCTCTCTTCTATTCCCGCTTCCTCCCTGACTTTGGCCCAATGGAACGGAGGGAGCAGAGCTCCACCCTGGAGTTCATCGTTAGGGACTTTAAGAATTACTAGCAGTCTAATCCACACTGATCCACAAACGGACTAATCCCGTGTTCTACAACAACATTCTGTTGTTGACCTGGGAGTTGACCTGTTCCAGTATACTAAAGCAAGGCACTACCATAAACGAAGCAGCGATGACACAACACAAACGTCCTGGAAGGCGCTCCAACCTTTGTACCGACAAAGGAACGTGTTGATCTTCGCGTTAATTCCTCATCGACCTCTACCAGCACAGAGGACTGGTGTGTGTGACTTTTAAAACACACACACCGAAAATGGAATTGAAACGCAGCGAAAGCACCACCCACGTCATTTTGGTGCAGGTTCATGCATGATTCAGAGGCTTTTAGGAGTTTTAGGCCCCTGACAACAGGAGAGCATGACATCACTGATGGGGAAAAACACAAAACCCTGTTACGTTACGTAAGTCGGAAACAACTCTCTCTCAAACAACTTTTTCGAGATTCAGTGACCTGGCAGGTTGATCTCCATCCAGCGGAGGCCCAGAGGGCAGTGCTGCAGCTCCTTCAAAGAGAACGCCAGGGTGATTACTCCTATCTGACGGAGACAGGGAATGAGGCTCAGAGCATCCATAATCCCACAATCCACACTGACGAGCCGTTGGTAAATATGGTGTGTGTGTCAAACTGACACGTGACTCTGACCTTGACTCTGACCTTTTCTGAAATTAGCGCCAGAGGTCCAAAAGTGTGCGTGTGTGTGCGTGCGTGGTGAGTATGTGTCCAATGTGTGCATGAGGAATCTCTGTCGGCATTTTGAGCTGTATGTAAACAGTTCAAATGAAGATCAAGAAACAAGGTTGAGAAGGCATACTCAAGAACCCAATGGAAAAAGAAAATACGTTTCTGAGAAAAACTCCGTACAACTGGGGGATGGCGAGCAGCTCAGGAATATTCATGATTTGTCTGAGAATCGGAGTTCCGAGAACCATCCCCATGCTCCCATTGGTTTCCCAGATGAAAGAGAGTGAATGCATTATAGAGGGTAACTCCAAATGACAACAAACACGAAATGAGCTCAGAGCAAAATCCCATCATGCAACCCAAGAGCTCACCTCTGAGCCCTCTTCATCCCCCCCCCCCTCTTACTCGCTTTCTCGCGCTCTTCTGGCTCCAGAGCTCAGAAGAGTAATCGTCTCATGGGACAGAGTCAGGCTATGAAGTCCATTCTTTCTCCTTCCCTGGCCCTAGCCTTGTCTCGCACCACCCCCCTCTCCTCCACATACACACCTTCACAAGAGTAACAACCCCCGGTGTTAATGAGCAAGCTTGATCTCAGAATGGAACTGAAGAGCTTACGTAACGCCTCCCTTTCCCTCCGTTTACTCAACCGAACCCACCCTCCACCGTCTCACTTTTTGCCTCTCACGTCCTGCTTTAATTAAGTGTTTGTGAAAGGTTTTCACCCTTTCCGATTCTTCCCTTAATTGCTTCTTTCTTTCTTTCGATGTCTGTGAGACATCTCTATCCAGGCTATATTAACGAGGCCGGACCAGGAGGGGGGAGGAGGCAGAGCAGGAAGACCAGGGCAGGGGAGAGGACTAGTGGGAAGATGCTGCTTCCTTCATAGACACCTTACATAACGTTTTGCCTCCTGCGTGTGTATGTAGCGGGGTCGGCTCCAAGGGGGGGGCATTGGGGGGCAATGCCCCCCCAAATGGAATGCTGTGTCCCTTCAAAAAATAATTTTGTTTAGGTATAAATAAGAAATACTGGCATTGGCTATAAATGAAATATCAAGATGGCTACATTTTCCTGCAGAATATTCAGGTCTGCTCTTATTTTGACTCGCATACATGCTTTGTAAATGCGTGCCCACCTTGTGAAAAAAAATGCCCCCCCCCCCATTTAATTTGTCCTGGAGCCGAGTCTGGTGTGTAGTGTGTGTGCCTGCGTGTGTATGTATATATGTGTGTGTGTGTGCATGTGTGTGAGAGTGTGAGGGCCAGGGAATATACATGTAGAGGTGACAGGAGGGGCAGAGAGCATCTCTTTATGTAACTCTAATACCAAACCATGTCTCTGATGTTGACATGCTCAGACATGGGTCATGTGGTCTCGTGGGCGTGGGCTTGTGTGTCCGGGGGCCTGGAGACAGTGGAGGCGGGTCGGGGCGAGGATTTCGAGAGGTAGTTCCTGAATGGACAACTTCCTGCCCTTCTGTGGAATGTGTGCCACCTTCCTGGGAACAAGGTCAGGAGTGAACACAATGGTGATAAATCACATTGAAGTGTGTGTGTGCGTGTGTTCGTGTGTGTGTGTGTGTGTGTGTGTGTGTGTGTGTGTGTGTGCGTGTTGGAAGGGGTTGGCTGGGTTGAGTTCAGTGTAGGTCAGAGTCAGATGGAGGTAGAACTATGAAGTCAAAACCAGCTCAGAGGTTTCAGGTGATATGGTTGATGTGTTGTGGTTGGCATTTTCAGTATTCCTGCTGATCCACAACAATTAGTGGCAAGTGAGAGCTGGATTCAATCTTTCAAATAAATCCAGCAGAGCTGCTAGTTGTCCAATTCCAATTATGACACACACACACCGTCGTTTCAGAAGGCAGGAGGGGTAGCGGTTGCAGATGGAGGCCTTGATAAATTCATTTTTCGATGGCTCCCCTCTGTAATCCTCAATGGAGTGTGTGCCAAGGACACTGTTACATAACAGACATTTTGGCTCGCTAATACATCCATCCAACCTGAGTAGTGACTGCCATTTTGAGCTATCGTAGCCAACCTATAGGGGTGTGTGATGGTGTGTGACCACAGGTCGGTTGCTGAGTCACTCTGGGCAGTATTCCATAGAGGGGTGTAAAGCCCCACAAGGAGGGCATGTTATCCCCATACAGCTGTATACACAGGGAGGAGATTACAGCTAAGACTGGGCCTGGAACATACTCACCTGAGACTTACCTCTTACTTAACTCCGTGCCTGAGACTGGCTGACTGACTGCAAGGAAATGTGTACATTCTACTCCAATTAAAATATCTTGTCTAGCCATAAAGCGCTGTTTATGTGCGTTTGTCATACCTCATTTGGATATCTAGGTACCTGGTGTTGTGTAATGGGGCAGCGATGACCTATGACTTTTGAATGACTCATTATTTTACGTTTGAAGTTAATACAGTTTCATTTGATTTCTCTCACCTACAGGTCAGGAAGTGGAAGATGCTCAATCGTCACCATGGCGACACCGGTAAGCAGAAAGGGGTGGAGTCAGAAGGCCACATCGAGGGCTGTCAGTCCTGGGGGATCCGGGCTGCACCGCTCCTGGCTAGCCCAGTTATGCTGGAGTGCTGCGTGTGCAGCGGACCCTACATTAGCTACACCATGGAGGAGGCCTGGCAACCCCGCCAGCGCACACAGGTGGGCTAGCAGCTAAAAGCTACTAACAATACAGTACACACTGTAGAAGCACACAGGTGGGCTAGCAGCTAAAAGCTACTAACAATACAGTACACACTGTAGAAGCACACAGGTGGGCTAGCAGCTAAAAGCTACTAACAATACAGTACACACTGTAGAAGCACACAGGTGGGCTAGCAGCTAAAAGCTACTAACAATACAGTACACACTGTAGAAGCACACAGGTGGGATAGCAGTTAACAGCTACTAACACTGCAGAGGAGTACACAGGTGGGATAGCAGTTAACAGCTACTAACAATACAGAGGAGCACACAGGTGGGCTAGCAGCTAACAGCTACTAAAACTACAGAGGAGCACACAGGTGGGCTAGCAGCTCACCACTAACCCAATGTATAAGCATACAGAGGCTAGACTCTAGAGCAAGACCTACCTAGTCTTGCTGACGGAAGCTTGAGGAGTTTTAATGTAGATTATCTTATGTGTATTGTGCAAATAATTCCACAGGCTGGCTTGCTGCTAATACAAGCTCCCCAAACTCAATATCTTCTACTTTTAGAAAAATGTATCATGAATTATTTATGAACCCGAGTCCTACTTTGCCATTAGTGCAGAAATGCTAACGCTACAGAGATGTTTGGTCCTTTAGCTCAGGCAGTAAAGACTGCAGAAGGAATATAGAGAAAGATTGTTGTGGGTCAGAGAATAAGAGAGGAAGGAAGGAGCAGAAGGAAGATAGGTTGGGATCGGACAGCCCTGGTGGGCACTGCAGAAAACGGAAAAACAGAAAGGGGTTGTAGGAAGAGAGAGGGAGGATGAGAGAGAGAGAGACAGAGAGAGAGAGAGAGAGAGAGAGAGAGAGAGAGTGAGAGGGAACAATTTACAGCTATAATGAACTTTTGGATGACACAAACATACATTGAAGGAACTTCTGAAGAGTATTGACATTACTCAAATAATAATAAGGGATTTATTGATTACAACAGCACCTACTGAAAGATTCAGTAGTAAATTCCGAATTGTATTTAAACTGGTGCTTTCTTGTGCTCTATTGATTGCAAAGTCGTTGCGTTACATTAGTAGATTAAGTTCTTCGCGAAGGTATGTTTCCATGTGGATGAGCCATTACCTGCAGTGGGTAGTTGTTGGAATGTGTTAACTAGGGGGACAAAATGTTTCAGGTCAAAAGTCAAATTCCAATAAACCCTTTAACCCTGTCATGCCTGAGCCAAAATTCCGAAAATTCTATTTGGTGCTAGAATATGATCACACACAAACACACGCACCCTTCCATACGATTCTACTCCTCCTTGTATCTAGTAGTAATTGGCATCATTATAGCACTTACTAAGATGTCCATGAGATAGGCTTCATACGAATGAAGCCTCAAAAGAGGCTGTTTGGATGCCCTTCACTCCCTAACCTGTCCCTCCAACGATCCCTCGCCATCCTCCTGCCCTTGACGTGACACAGTGTTTTGATTTGGAAGGAGACAATCCTAAATCTTGCCACTCAAAACCTCCGCCAGTCTGATTAGACTGCAGAGTTGGACTGACAGCCCCATTATAGAGCCCCTGAACCAATCAGCTTGTCCCAGATCTCTGGTAGACCAACCACTTCAGTGCATCAATGTATTGAAGAGTGCTTTATATTGGAGCTGAGCAAGAGCTAAATTGATCTGTATACGGGCTTAAGGTCCTGAATACTGACTGTGTGTGTCACACTGTGTGTCTGAGTGTGTGTGTCCAGCTACACACAAGTCACTGTGTCATAAAAAAGTCACACAATTTATATTCCCCACATTCATCTTTGAGCTTTGGTCACACACGCACACGCACACACACACACACAACTTCTTGGTGACCTCATATTGTCTGGATCCTTTTGAATTACCATTGAGCTGGATCCAAAGAAATTCTCGAGAGATGAGAATATTGTTGGACTACTAAATTGGACTACTCTGACTGTCACACTTTCAGCACCAGTACAGACAGATTGTAGCTTCTTCCTTTAGGCACAGGTTACATTTGTCACTCAGTGAAAGATTATTCCATGTAAAATACTGTGTTTATACTAAATGTTAGTTAGAATCCATCCTTGATTGGTCAATGGTAATTATATCATATTTCTCTTGTTTCCTAGGCAATGGACCTGTACTATCATACTGAACCAGATCCAGACAGCTACTGTTGCCCTAGCGACACCAGTAAGTGTACCAATATGCTTTGCTCACTTTTTTTCTCCAATCCTTCTAGATTTCCACCATGCTAGTGCATACACCCTCTTCCCTCCTTCTCAAGCAATCTCTTTTTCCAGCCATCCCCCCCCCCTCCATCAAGCATTGTCTGACCGTTCTATCCATCTACATCTCCTTCGCAATCTCTCTTCATCCCTCTCTCAGAGCTGCATTGACTCATACATGCTGAGTGCACCCCCCCGTCCCTCCCTCCCCCACCAACTCCCCAAGCACAATAACAAATGTTTCAGATACTTTAGGTACTGTTTTGCTGTAGAGCTCCAACCACACACCAAAACAGTGGTTATGAACGTAAAGGCTACTCTGTCGACACAAGAGTCTGACAAACCTATTATTGTGTAGGCTTATAGGCCTTGGGAAAACAACTGAGTTGGTCAGCTTCAGAGTGGTACTTTGGATTTGCATGCATGCACTGCATGTGTATTTACATCAGGGTCCGTGTTATTGAAATAAATTATGATTGGTTGGTTTCGGGTGGATCTATGATGATCTATGTTCTAAAATACATTTCTATCACACCTTTCATATAGCCAGGAAGTACACCTCATTGCCCTAACCAAAGGACATCTGGCTTTGTGTGTGCGTGCGTTTAATAATGGCATGTTATGTTTTATCTCTTTCCACTGTCCCCACTGTTTCCACTTCCACTGTGTGTGTGAGAGAAAGAGTGTGTGTGTTTGTGTGTGTGTGTGTGTGTGTGTGCAAGATGGTTCTTCATAAGACTTGCTGTATACTAACACAACAGACTACATTCACGGCATACATGTTGCACACATTTAGCTTGTTAGTAGCCACTCCAACATTAAAAGTGTAGCAACCATGGCTGAAGAGAAGTCCATGCAATTACCGTAAGTGGCTGCTCAATGTAGCTGTTCATTTCATTTCTCATACATGGGCCATTATGTTCCCACCCGTGGTTAGCAATTACAGGCTTTAACAGATTTTAAAGTATTCAGGTGTGAATCATCACCTAAACTAAAAATAACATCTTAGTAAATATACGCTCGGCTGTGTACATGACATTTAGTAATAACAGTTTTGTGACCCTCTTCCTAATTTCCTCATTATACCTATTAGAGATGAAAACACCAAACTGGATGTGTGTTCCTGTTTCTCAAGCGCCTCCATTTTAAGAGAGTAGAGTGCTGTTGCGTAATAAATTGCATCCCCTGAGTACTACGTCTTTATCGAAGCCAAAAGCAGTAGGCATATTCAACAAGTCCCGTCTTTTGTAGCTGGTCGACAAAGTCTTGCTGCTCTCTCCTTCCAAACACCTTTGCATAGCCTGTGTTTACTGAGAAAGGCTGTGTGTGTCTATGTGTGTGTTTCTTCTAACCTCTTCTCTCTGTACTCAATGACAAACACACCAAAAATGCATTACCAGTTCCCTTAGTGTGTCTGTCACTCACATACTGTCTCTGGCACCCAGTCGCCCCCCCTCTACCACAAACCACACACACCCTGCTCATGGCAGGCCATCGAAAAAATGAAGATACAGATACACATACAGACAATACTAAGGCACACACACACACACACACACAATACAAACACAAGCCTGGACCTGGCATGTGACGGCTGAACATTGTTGCAAACAAATGGGGCTGAGGCTCTCTGCCATTCATACTGGATGATGATGATGGTGTGTGTGTGTGTGTGTGTGTCAAGGGGCAGTACAGGGAGGGATTATTTTACTCCTCATCACCAGTGTGTTGGCCCCCACTCTCAGTTCCCCATTGAGAATGGAGTAGACCTCCTTCCTCTCTGCTTTACAAAAGGAGGCACCCAAGTGTGTGTTTGTAAAGAGCCCTGGCATCCACGCCACTTTACGATTACGTAACACCCACATCTGACACACACACACACACACTCTTATGAGGCTTCCTGCCATTGAGATGGGGAGCACTGTGGACTGAAGGCTTGACTTGAAGAGAACACACCATATACCCATCTCTCTCTCCTCTCTATCGCTCTATTCGCTCTCTCCCTCCATTGCCCTCTCTATCCTCTCCTTCACACCATCACACGGAGTCTCAAGCATGGCTATGGAAAGGGATCCAGCAATGCCCACCTCACTCTCAGGTAAACACCATTTCAGACGGACCTTCCAGGTAGATAGACGGATACACTCAACCCTAATATTTCAATACTCATGGTTTACTAGTTGTTATGTACAAGTAGACAATGCAACTTCTCAATGACAATCGCAACACTGTTTCACCTAGATGATCAAATGGGCAATTGGATTGCTACTTTATCACAGTACAAAGAGGAGCTTGGCCTTTATGATTCATTGGTCTAACAGTAAAATGCAGCGTTGGTGCTTATTGAGATAGACTGTACCTATAATATGCTCCTTAAAATATCTCACAGGTTAATGTTCATTCTATGTTAATCTGTGTTTAGTCTACTTCAGATGTTCTGGAGAATGTGCTCATGTTAAATCCAACATGTAGTTAAGGAGTTTACGCTTAGTTGCTGTAGTAGTTCAAGGAAAGTTTGCTTGCTTTTTAGGGCACCTTGAGGTAATTAAAGAAGTGGCACATAACTTGCTGCTGTGCACTTTATCTCTGTGTGTGAGTGTGTGTGTGTGTGTGTGTGTGTGTGTGTGTGTCCTGAAGCTCTTTGCCAGACAGAGAGATAGATAGAGAAAACAAATGAGAAAGAAAGGGGGCAAACGGAGAGAGGGCGAGAGAGAAAGTGTGTGTGTGTGTCCTCAGGCGTCTCAAACTGTGTGATCAGGTGGCTTTGTGCATTAATAATAGAGCTGACCTCAGCGAAGGGAGAAGCAGAGAGAGACTGTGTGAAAAAGTTCAAGACGAGGCTGTATAAACCACAGAGTGACACAAATGCTTTTTAGGAGCATACGCAAAGCTGGTTTTCTCCCCCTTTTCATGACAATACACGCAAACATGCTCACACCATTATAGCTGAGTCATAATGACCCGCTATTATTGCCACCCTCAAAGCAGAGGAACATTGCAATATGATAATTCCTTCCATTTATCAGCTGGTGCATTTACCTCTAAACATGATCACAAGTCAGACTGATGTATTTCCTGTTGGTTGGGTAATAGGCTAGAAAGGTAAGCTGCCATTTTAGATTTGTATTTTTAATTGTCTGGGTGATCTGGGCTGACTTCCAAAGGAAGGAGAGAGGCCAGACTCTCCTGTGTAGTGGTCTCTCTTTCCAGCTTTCTTTCTCTTTCCATCACTCACTCAGTGCCCCTGTCACTCACATACACCTTCTCCCCCTATTCCTCTCCCTCTCATCCTTTCTTTCCTCCATGTTCTCACGGTGAAGTGCCCTTTTGGACTGCCGCTGACGAATTTTCCATTAAGTTAGCCAAGTACCGAAGTGCATGAGACGAATTGGTGCAAGGCAACGGCTACTGCACACTTCTGTTTTCGTGCGATAGGGAGAAACTGAGAAAAAGCGTGAGAAACGCACACACACCTGCACCACAATGTTATTTGTGGCATGTTTGACGTTTCTAATAATAGTCACTTTTTAATTCAGGGCCCGTAGTGCCAGTGTATGAACAGTCGGGCGGATGTGGCGGAGGGCCTATTCGTGCGAGGGGGAAATTAATTAATACCTCAAATCAGTCCAGGACTTTCATTCACGTTTTGCCTGTGAGTCTGGCACCCTTTCCTCATAGAGCTTCTTAAAGAAGAAAAAGAGGGGCGGGAAGTCTCCGCCCTAAAGATATCCGGTGTGTGACCATCGTAAGAACTTGAATGCAGAGTCTTGCAGTTTAATCCCTTCTTGCTGTGAGCCTAGAAACACCGAAGTCCTTTCATCTGTTTTAGCTACAGATATTGTCCATATGAAAGACAAAACGGCAGCATTGACTGGTAAGTAGGTCTAATATTCTTTGAGTCAACGTAACATAGTTGATAAACAACATTCCTTTTCTACTTGTCAGGAATTCTATAGTTGACACCAAGACTTGAAAACTTTGCCTGTTAGGGATATGGACTTTCTCCAGTCATTGCGGTCAATGTTGCCCGGGTTTATCCTGACAACCGGTGACCTGGTTATGACACAGTTCGTTATCTAGGATATGCCAGTGTTAGCTGATAAGGGTTTTTGTGCGAGTATATATGACTCTTTGCTCAGTCAAATTACTTGTCCAACCTGTTAGGATTCGCACATTAAGGGAAGTTGGAAATACCAGATAGTATGAGGACCACCGAAGACCTTAAAGGTTTGTGTTCAAATCAAGTAATATGATCAGTTTCCCGATGGTCAGGGATGTGTATGCTTGGCGTGCAGTATTGTAGGGTAAAAGTGTTAGCATATGGGGGCTTTTGTGTTACAAAATGTGACTGTAAATGCTACCATTAATATTATAGTTATGTAATAGGCCATCTGAAATGAAACGTGAAGAATATTGTTTTCCAATAGATGCTCTCAGTGGTGCGTGAACAGCTTTTTCTTAGTTTCTTATTCTTCCTTTTATTGCGTATTCTCGAATGAATTCAATTTATATTCGATCTCGCCTACATTATTCCACCTTGCCCAGACGACTTGTATTAAGGGGAATGTGAATTATTCCGTATAAAACGAACCAGGTGTGTTGTTACATAACTGTGACAATTTTGAGTCGGTCGGTGTATGAAATTTCGTTATGTAAATGTACACACACAATCGTGGGTGCATGCTCAACTGGATTTCACATATTTGCTCATTTAACCAAGATATCATCAAATCAGTTTGTTTTCAAATGCTTAATTGTGCATGTGAACAGAAAGGCCCATATAAAGTCTAACGGTCCTCCGTGAGCTGAAAACCCGTAGTAGAGCTCAAGCCTGTACTTTTCCACTTCCAGTGGATTCTTGGCATCTTACCCCCTCACCCCACTCCATGCGCAAGCGCCCCCTTGTCTTTTGTGTATCTGGGAACATGCGTCACTCGAAGCCGTTTTAATTGACAATCAGCCGATTTTTGAATAAGCCAGACAATGAAGTTGACATATTGGCCTACTTGGCGATTAAAAAGTTATCTCTGAAACGTATAGACTATAGTGCTTGTGTCTTGCTGGTCGGACTATCCCATGTACCTGTCTAGGGAATTCATACTGCTTACTTTTCGCAGTATCGTTCATGTGTATTAAAATAGTCGTGCATTAAGACTGTCCATTCTGTTATGTCACGTCTGGATAACATTGAAGATGGCAATAATGTGTGTTGGTTTCGTTGATCTAGAGACGTTATGTCATTGATTGATTTCTTGACTTTAGACCTTTTGAACAACCAAGTGTGCGGTACGAGACATGGTATGCAATGCTGTTTGTAAAGTTGCACAAACTTTATGCAAGAACACAGACAGTACGCAGGACTGTCTGCAAGAGCACAGACAGTACGCAGGACTGTTTCCTCATTTTTTTCCTCCTCTTTGCGCGCTGTGGTCTGACGCATGATGCTGACCTCGGGGTGCGGCAGTGGAGCGCAACAGCTCCTGATTGGCTGAGAAGCAGGCTTGTCAGTACAGCGCAGAGTGTCTGTTTGCTTTCGAACACGCCCCCGCGGTGGAGTTCAACCCCCCCCCCCCTCTCCCACGACACGCCCCGGAGGATAGCGAGCACAGCTGGTCTCCTCCCTCTCACCCTCCCTCCTGGCCGCATATAAAAGCAGACAAAAAAGAAGCAGGTTTAGTTTAACTTCGAAGAGCCACCGGGGGTGGTATTAGGACTTGTAACACACGGAATATTCAACTTTAACTATGACTATCAAAACGGAAACTGAGGCTCCTGTTCTCACTTACTCTAAAACAAGAGGGCTAGTGGCAAATCTCACTGGTACGTCAAATACCATCATCAACTACCCATCAGAGGTGGTCAGAAAGGTCATGTATTTTGTACATTGTCCACCATTTGACCAATTTTTTTCTTATTTTCTTGTCTTTTTCAGCGTTTATGAAACAAAGAAGAATGGGCCTGAACGACTTCATCCAGCGGCTTGCCTCAAACTCTTACGCCTGCAAGCAGTGAGTCAAAACATATGTTCTTTAATCCCCCTTTTCTGGGAAACCACACCACAACCGCTGTTGATTTTGCCTGTAGGAGTAGGCAAAGACAATTGTTTTGTCAAACTAGTTAACTACGGTGAAACTCAAATGCTAAACAATCACATGGGTTGTAGTGTCTAAGCGAGTCAGCATTGTATTGCCATGATGTACTTGTATGGTATTTACTTCAGAATATGATATTTATGTGTTCCTCTTCTCCCCCCCCCCCCCCCCCCCAGCCCTGAGGTCCAGTCCATCCTGAACTTGACCCCCCCTCAGGATGCCGAGTTGATGAATGCAAACCCCTCTCCTCCTGTAAGTGTGTGTTGTCTGCCTGTGTGTTGGAGTGCCGGCTCCACGGTCCCATGCTGTGTGTTTATACTCCGGATCATTTACACCACTCTGTTTACATGTGCGCGCGGCCGTGTATTGTTGTAGCAGCATGATGTCGCCCGGCTAAACGTTCTCATGTGTTTCACGGGGGGAAAAGAGAACGTTATTGTTTTCCATCTCCTCTGTGTACCGTTGACAGTTAGCGCCGTCTGTTTTGTATAGGCTATGGCGTGCGCATGTGTTTAGACTACGTGCCTCATGTCCTCAGACTGTAGGATGTCTGTCTGTGTGGTTCAGAGAGTGACTGTCCCCCCCCCTCTCTCTCTGCTCCAGCCCAGCCCATCCCAGCAGATCAACCTGGGTCCATCCTCCAACCCCACCGCCAAGCCCAGCGACTTCCACTTCCTGAAGGTTCTGGGCAAGGGCAGCTTCGGCAAGGTGCTGCTGGCACGCCACCGCACCGACGACCAGTTCTTCGCCGTGAAGGTTCTACAGAAGAAAGCCATCCTCAAGAAGAAAGAGGTGTGTGTGAGAGCTTAGGCACACACACACACACACACACACACACACACACACACACACACACAACTCTGCTCCTCCACAAGTCGAAGCCACACGTTTTCTCCCTTGCGTATTGACCTAACCCTCAGTGACCCATAGCCCTAACCCTGTAGCCTTTCCTCTTTGACCCCCAGGAGAAACACATTATGTCAGAGAGGAATGTCCTGCTGAAGAATGTGAAACACCCGTTCCTGGTGGGCCTGCACTATTCCTTCCAGACGGCGGATAAACTCTACTTCGTACTGGACTACATCAACGGAGGAGAGGTGAGGATCTTACGGAAACTTCTGGGTGGGTGGGTGGAGTCAGATAAGGGGAGGGATTAATGCAACGGAGAAGGAGAGAGAAAGAGATAGATAGATAGATCCCGGAAGAGAGAAAGTTCTGGGGCCAAATGGAGAAGAAAGGGCTGAGCAGAAGAAAGCGTAACCGGCAGGAAAAGAGGGAGGGAGGGAGAGAGAAAGCAGAACAAGGGGGTAGACACCTGCAGTTAACGAGGACCGACAGAGAGAGGAGAGACAGCCGGCGCCAGGATGAGAGAGAAAGGGACGAGGGGAAAGCTGGAAAAGGAGGTTGTAAGAAAGAGAGGGAGAGAGGGAAGGGATATCCTGTCATGCGAGAGCAGCAGAATAAAAGGCGTCCCTCCTTGATTCTGTCTTTAGAAGGAAACACCTCTCAGGAAATCATTGGGTGGAGAAAGAGAGGGAGAGAGGGTCCAGAATTAGCAGTATTATATAGACAGTGTGTGTGTGTATAATTGACCGTATATCCTGTGATTGTTGGACGAGTAAAGACAGGGCTCATAGAATATGGTGCTGGTCAGGAAACGGCTCCTGTTTCCTCGGCCTAATCTCTTTCTCTCTCTACTCTTCCTTTTGGATTTGCTCCCTGACCTTTGACATCTTTGTCTCTGTTCTGTCTACAGCTCTCTCTCTTTGGTCTTTATTCGTCCTACTCACGTCTCTCTTTCTTTCTTTCTTTCTTTCTTTCTCGTCGATTCGTTTCGAAACGTTTCACAGTGATCTTCACATCCTAATGAACCTCTCTCTTCCTCCCCCCCCTCTCCTTCTCTCCATTTCTCCTCCAGTTGTTCTACCACCTGCAGAGAGAACGCTGCTTCCTGGAACCCCGTGCCCGGTTCTACGCTGCGGAGATCGCCAGCGCGCTGGGCTACCTCCACTCCCTCAACATCGTGTACCGCGACCTGAAGCCCGAGAACATCCTGCTGGACTCCCAGGGACACATCATCCTCACCGACTTCGGCCTGTGCAAGGAGAACATAGAACCCAACGGTACCACGTCCACGTTCTGCGGCACGCCAGAGGTAAGGGATCAGGGTCAAATCAACAACACTCTCCCTTCCGAGATTTTCGAGAAGATACGGATAAATGAAACCGGTGAGCTTTTCTAACTTTTTTTTCTTCTCTCTCTCAATCTCTCCATCTCTCTCTCCTTCTTTCTCTCCTTCTCTATCTATCTCTCTCCGTCTCCAGTACCTGGCTCCAGAGGTGCTCCACAAGGAGCCGTACGATCGCACCGTGGACTGGTGGTGTTTAGGAGCCGTGCTCTACGAGATGCTCTACGGCCTGGTGAGGACCCCCCCCCCCCCCTCTCTCACACCCTCTGTTCGTCCAAGTAACACGGGACAGTCACCGAGTCTTGTTGACGGGGCACAGGTTAAACGTGTTTGACGTAGGTTGGATAATGTTTCATTTCCCAGACGTTCGGGAGTTGTTCATTAACCCGTTTTTTGTTTGCCCTCCCTCTCCCCTCTCCCCTTCCCCCGGCCCGCAGCCTCCGTTCTACAGTCGTAACACGGCGGAGATGTACGACAACATCCTGAACAAGCCCCTGCAGCTCAAGCCCAACATCTCCAACGCTGCGAGACACCTCCTGGAGGGCCTGCTCCAGAAGGATCGCACCAAGAGGCTGGGCTGCTCCGACGACTTTGTAAGTGTGTGCGTGTGTGTTTACGTCGGTCCGGAGCAGGGTTTCGATCGCCTCGCGTGTGTATACTCATCCGACCTTTTTCTTATTCCTTGCGTTCAGGCTGAGATCAAGGTCCACATGTTCTTCTCCCCCATCAACTGGGACGACCTCACCGCCAAGAAGCTCACCCCTCCTTTCAACCCCAACGTGGTACGTTCCACTTCCTAACCACTCTCACACACCAGTCAGTCACGGTACAAATTCTTGTCCGACCGTTCGTCATTCGACCGACGCGCGTTGACGTGTGCAACTCCCTAACCTGACCTATCGTTCTCTGCTTCTAGACGGGTCCTAACGATCTTCGGCACTTTGACCCCGAGTTCACGGACGAGCCGGTGCCCAGCTCCATCGGCTGTTCCCCCGACAGCACCCTCATCACGGCCAGCATCAAGGAGGCCGCCGAGGCCTTCCTGGGCTTCTCCTACGCCCCCTCGATGGATTCCTACCTATAGGAGCTCCGACACACGCCCAGGCAGAGCCTGACCAGTAGCCCCCCGTGGCAGCACTTCTGCAGGGGGTGAGATGAGCATGGACCTGCATCAACACCCCCCTCCACCACCTCGACCGGCCGCGATGACGGACACATGTGAACCCTGCATCCTCCCCCCCCCCCCCCAACCCACCGGTGTCTGCTAGGATCTCGTGGCTGTAGATACCCCATCAGAGATGCGATCCTCCCAGCTGGAAGAGGACAGGCTACATGCTACTGGGCCCGTATGTCACATGATCCAAGGGGCAGGATTTGTGGGATTAGATGTGAGGTGAACCCTCCCAGTCTCCCTTCTTTCGATGACACCAACTGATTTGACAACGCACAAGGTCCTCAAACCTTCCTCCATTGACCCCCCCCCCCCCCCACACACACACACACCCGTCCCTCTTTCCAGGTTCCAGACAAGGGCGTTGTTTGCACATGGCTCAGGCAGCTGAAGAGACCCACACACCTCAAGGACCCGACTGCTCCAGGGCACCCCGCCCTCCCTCCTTCCCCCTCGCCCTGCCTCCCCTGCTCCGGGGAGGTCTTCCACCTTCATCGTTGCACACGTCTCCTCATCCCCCTCCCTGGGTTCTGGTGAAGGGACCCGTTTACGCGTGAAGAGAGCTTGGTGGTGCAGCTAACCAGTTGACGGTTCATTGGGTGTCGGTTTCTTATCACTCGTTTCTGTCCTTTTTGTTTTGTAAAGGGGCGGAGACATTGTCAAGCTGAATGTTACGGGGCAGGTGGGGAGTGGAGGGGGTGGAGGGAGGGGGGGGGGGGGGTTAATGCTGAAAAGGTGCCTTCATTTTACTGTCCACGACTGACGTTTGTGTATGACCGCAACATCATGTAGTTGCGCAAAAAAATCACGGTTCACTCGACCACAGATTGATGGTTTTAGTAGCCCTGAGTCTGTCTATGTGACCACGTATGGGACACACTGTGCTGAACACGAAATCTAGTTTCATTTGTTTGCATTGGGAGAGATTCTGGAAACGCTGTAGGAAGCACTGCTGCTAATGGTTTGTGGATACACCCTGACTGAAAGAAGAGACAGGGCAGAACAAATATGTATCAAAAACTGTCCCAATTTCCTGGTGCCAACCGAGTCCCCCTCACATCTTCCTGTCTCCTCTCAATGACATCATGCCCCGCATCTGGGACATTTCGCCATGTCTGAACGGAACATTCCATTTTAATATTGCTGTGTAAATGCAGATTAACGCTATTTAAGTTTATTTGTATATTTGGAGTCTGTACTAGTTTTAATGTATACGGAATACAAGACTAAAGAGATGTTTAAATATATATATATATATATGTAACTATTCATGTTAAATGTACTGTAAATTGTAAAATCAGATTTACGTGACCATGTTTGGTTTGCAATAAAAACAAAGTTTAATGTTATTTTAACCCAGTGTGGAATTTTGCTTTGTCCTTTATTATCAAAAAAACATCTAAAGATGTTAGTGATGGCATGCGCATGAGCCGTTGTTCTTGATCTTAGAGCACAGTCTATCAAGGAACGATAAAAATCACAGAGACTCAAGTACAGTTTCAAGAATGGTTTTGAAATTGATGTGAAAGCACAACCCAACTGTCCATTCATATTTTCAATTCACAGTAGTACATTCCGGCTTCAATCCCAGGCTGATTCCAAATTGTAGTGAGACTCAATACTATGATCTTAAGAACCAGTTAGTCAGTGTTCCCTCCCCAGTAACTCGTCAGGCTTGTCCTCTTCTGGGTTTAAACAACTGCTCTTGACCACGTGAAAGTGTCCGAGCGAAAGACGAGACGTGAGAGAATGGAAGGAGGTTAAAGAGTTGTCACGGAGACGCACACCCGGCCAGCAGACAGGGACCAGTCTAGAACGTCCCACAGCACTAGACTGGACTTTACCCCCTCCCCCTGTGCGTCAGTACCCTTACACAATAATGCCTGTGACGTCTGACTGTGTGTGTGTGTGTGTGTCATAACCTGACAGCTGACCTCGGCTGTCGACAGGCAGAAGTGATCAATCATCCAATTTTGCGTCAACCTTATCACTTCTTGTGGGATTAACACGAAGGGAGGTTGTCTGAACGATTGTTGTCATCGACGAATATCAGATGCTTGTTAGGCAACGTGATCATTTACTCCAATGCCATTACAAACTGATTCAAAGAAACAGTTCAGGATGGTGGAAGATATAACCCCCAAATCTGGGTCACAGGTGTTAACGTGAGCACTGCACCAAAACAATCCACTAACACAGCTGAGAAGAAAAAATGGATGGTTTGGAGTTCATACATGTTTGTGTTTCTATGTATTGTCATATGTGTGTGCGTCTGTGCGTGCTTTTGCATGCGTGTGTCTATTCCACACGCTGAAGCGATAACCACCATGAAGCCACAAGCGTACAGCTACACTGTACGCTTCTTTAGATGCTATGAATCGGAACATGAGATCTGCCTGAACAAGGGGAGTTGTTTCTGCATCATTGATTATTCTGGATTTGTTCTAAAGCATATCATTCTGTCGATTGAATGTCTACTCTGGTGTCATCATCCAGATAGTTTCCATTGGTGTTCTGTTGGCAGGACATAAGTATTGATCCTAGCTGTACTCTTCTTCCTCTCTAATACAGTGTGCAGCAGGTTATGCCGGAATGTACCATGTTAAGGTCCTGGTGCATCATTGCCCCCAGCTGGTGAATAAGTGGTAATGTGAGAGAATGTTTACACTTGGAATTAGAAAAAACAGGTATGTGTGTGTCACTGCAGAGGCCATGTTGGGTGGGCCAAAGAGCTCTGTGGGCACACTGGCCAGGCAACTTGGAACAGTCCACACTAAATCTTATTTAGAAAATAAACAAGATTAATGCATGAGTTCACCCGTGCTCTCACTGCCAAACTCAGTTATAAAACCTCCCTTCCTGATGGGCAGCTAGGTTGATTATACTCTATCATCCTATAGGCTACCCCTTGACCCCACTCAACTGCTAAATAAATGTTTTCATTTTGGCACGTGAGACATGTACTGACCAGCAGAGAGCACCATTGCTTCATGTGAGTTGTTTTGTTATTTTGATAAGAGGGCCCTCTATGTTCAACTACTGTAACTTCAGGGTAGTATGGTGTCGGCCATACACTGTATGATCCATTGCATTTGGAAAGCACCCATTCACCTTGTCCTTGTTCTGTCTACCCAAACTGAACAATCAGGTGAGAAGACCTTTGGTAAGAGTAAATGCTAATGTAAATGTAAGAGATGGTGACCAAGAATCCAGTGGTGACAAGATTCAGAATAAGACAATAGATTCTCTGGTCTGATGAAATGAAGATTGAACTCCTTTGGCTAAATGCCAAGTGTCATGTGTGGAGGAAACCCGATACCTCTTGTCACCTAGCCAACACCATCTCCATGGTGAAGACCAGAGGTGTTAGCATCAAGCTGTGGGGTGGGATGCCTTGTCAGCTGCACACTGCGAGACAAATCAGGGCTGAGGGAATGATAGAAAGGAGCAAAGTACAGAGAGAGTCTTGATCAGAAGGGCTTCAGAGATCTCATGAGCTCAGACTGGAGCGCAGGCTGGCCTCACAACACAACCAAGACCGTCCTGGAGCGGCTTCCGGAGAGTTCCCTGAAATATGCCCCTGACAGCTCGAACCCCAAATGTTTTCGTCCTGACCCTCAACTTTAGAAATGTTTGTGTCAGCCTCTCGTCGATTGCCATCGATCAATAAAATGAAAGCACACCGACTTTCAAAAAGTAGCGTGCACCAACTTTTGGAACCCAAAGTCAAATTAATTTGGAAAGAGTTCATACTGTATTTGTCAAAAGACAATGACAGCAACTAACACAGTGTAAATAATACTTTTCAGTGTGTGTCAAAAACATATATTGAGAAAACACATGTTAACCTAACAAGTTGGCTAGTGATGCAATGTTTGACGAGAGGGGTTATCATGAAATGTTCCAATTGGTAGTGAGATGCTAACTTATTGTGTTAGTTGACATGTCGAGCAGGCCACTGTGTTCACATTTAGTTGTCAAGAGTTTTGCATTGTCGTGACACACTGACAGACTTCTGCCCGAGCCACGCCAGTCATGAAGAATCGATGACTCACATGACTGACTGACCTTATTACATGGAAATGCAAACAAAAAAGTCAGAAAATATGAAACGATGATTGTCATTCTGTTTATTAGGAGTTCATCTCAATCAGTCATGTAGAGTTCACAAGGGCAGTGTTTCACTGGGTTTGTTATGTAACAGACAACGCCCTCAGGACTACCACACAGACACCTATGTACACACCTGTCCTTTTGATTCCAGGAAGCCTCTATAAAGTCTGTATCATATTACATGAAATCACACCGCACTAACTGGTCAAAATGCGCAGTCCAAGAAACCAATTGAGGCTAAATTAGCGTGGGAATAGAACCCTTATCTGTGTTGTCATAGTAATGTGACAATGTGAACCAACAGAATAAAGGAAGGCATCGGGCCGAGTCCGCAGGAAGTGACTGTTCAGCAAAACGCTATGATGTGAAGCCAGGCTGTCCCAAATGAAAACTGAAAAAGCACAAAGTTTCAAACAAACCTGTTCATCCTTTTCTCTATCAGTCTCTATTCGATTAGGAATGATTAGATGTCATGAAGTGTAATGCATTGTGTAAGGAAATAGGAACAAAGTCCAATGGACTAACTGTTTGCAGAGTCAGAAATATCAAAAACACCTTCAAAACGGCTTCGCCCTGATGACACCCCTCTATGTTCAACTGCACACGGTGAACGCTTTCTATTGGCGTGTTTTATTCAGATGGGTGGAGTTTACCAAGTACTGCTGAGCAAAAACAAGGAACGTGGGCTAACACGAGAGTGTTGCAAGTTTTGATATCAAGAACTCTAATGTTATTGAGAAGAAGAGCGAATGGACGGAGCAAGATAACTATAAAAAGATTCGAAGCTATTCAGGTAAATAATTTAAATGGCTAAATATAGGTCTACGTACAGCTGTCATGTGAATTACACTGTTCCCATAGGCCAGGGTTTCCCAATCCTGGTCCTAGGCTGTTTTCTTTCTTCCGATCTGACTTGAAACAACTTGTTGGAATGTCATCAATGGGTAGCCTGTACAACGAACTAACATTTAATGTCATGACTATATGGTTAACTTAACATATGAAAATCATTAGTCTACTAGAGAGGCGTTTTGTCAAAAAGTCAAAGGAGCTTCTCCCCACATTTTCGTTGTTCTCGCTTTTCTATTTTGGTCAGTTGAAAGGCTGCATGCATCAGACTGCAGACTAGGAATGACCTTGGTGGACTTTTGGAAAGTCTGCTGATGCTTATTGTTGCGGCCGTCTGTCGTGAACTGCAGCGCGGTTGAGCACAGCGGTTGTCTATACTTGTCCTGCATTGTTGTTCTACATTTTATTAGTAATGAGGCTTCAATAGTTTGCATAGGATAGCCTGTTTTACCTGTTGTTCTTGCGTTCTTACTGATGTGACTTTGTTAGTGGTTTATCTCTCTCTTTCGACCTGAAACTATCTCCCTCCTTCTCCCCTACAGTCACTCACTGGTGTAAGGCGATGGATCACCCTACGGAGACCCACAGCATGACCCTCGACCACCAGGTCAACCCATCCTCGCGAGGGACCCCTGCTGACCAGCCCCAGAGGGAAGCTCCACCCAGCAGTGCAGGTAGAGCCACAGTCCCAGTTAAAGACTCGCTTTTCTTTAACCCCAGCATCTACAAGACCAAGTATTGATTGACCATTAAAAGTTAACCTTCTGCACTTCAGTCAGCAATCATCTCTGGTGACCTAGTGTCAACAATAAACCATGATTAACATAAATACGAGCAGAGGATCAAGCCAGCCAGGAACCAATAGAAGGTGAGGAAGTGTACACAAGCGCCAGGAAGTTCCGCCCCTCGAGATGGAAATGAACAGGAACTGTTCAGGCTTGACCGATGAGCGTAACCCTCCCCTGAAACCCCTCCCAAATGCTGAGAGGGAGCAGGGGGAAGTAGGCTATTCACCCTGTGGAGTTAATATAGCCTCTTCAGCATGGTCACACATGAACCTTCATCAGCACCGCTCTTGTTTAACTAGTGGACTTCATGGCTGCTTACCCATTTGCGAAAACAAAAACATATTGAGTGCCATTCAAAACACTGTCACAGCGTTAATCATCAGTAATGGAAATAAGTTTCAGACATATTAACCATTATGCTGGTTCATCTTGACCTTCATGCAACAAGTCAAGTGGCTATATGTTGCATAAGTATATCAAATATTCAAATGGATGCAGTCGTGGTAATCTCCTGGCTTGGAGTTAGTGTTGGAGTTAGTAAAGTGTATGTGTGTGTGTGTTTGATCTGACAAGGTTTCAGGGTCATAACATAGTAATGTATTGGTGAGCTAGAGATAGCAAAATCAGTAATGCCAGGTAGGCAAGAACAGTATATCTTTCTCTCACACACGCACACACAGTTACAGACTACTACAATAACTGAGATAAATTTGTGCAACCATGGATGTTGGCAGGGTATGGCTTGGTTGGACTACAGCCTCACCCAGAATGGTGTTCCCCCCCACCATGGAACAACCAAGAAAATAAAGCAGAAGAAGCAAACCTGTTCCATTTTCATTTAGTCATTTGAATATTACGCTCTCCTGACTGACATTGATAAAAAAAAAAAAAAGATCTACATTGCAACATTTAACATAATAAACCCTCTATACAGTAGTATATTGGGACTGGGTAAACCAGACAGCGTTAAAGCCTTACAGTGTAAAATTATTGTGTTTTACAACAATAAGTGTTCATTATATTTATTATTTATATATAATATTATCATTACGCATGAATACAACATATAATAAAAAGCACAATGGGTTTTCTCCATCCCCCACTGTGAACCTGAATCTCCCCCCCCCCCCCCCCCAGGCTGCAGCTGGCTGGTGGTGCTGGCGGCGGCCACGGCCTCCCTCAGTGGCCTCATGCTGGGCTATGAGATGGGCCTGACCTCCGGTGCTCTCCTGCAGCTGCGCAGCCTGCTGGCCCTCACCTGCCTGGAGCAGGAGCTGCTGGTCAGCTCCCTGCTGCTGGGGGCCCTGCTCATGTCCCTGGTCGGGGGCTTCTTCCTGGACCGCTACGGCCGCCGCCGCTCCATGCTCCTGTCCGTCGGCCTGGTGGTGGGCGGGACGGTGGCGCTGCTAGCCACCACGTCGCTCGGCGTCCTGACCCTGGGCCGGGCGGTGGTGGGCATGGGGACGGCGCTGTCGGGCACGGCCGCGTGCCTGTACATCGCGGAGATCGCGCCGCGGGAGAGGCGGGGCCTGCTGGTGACGCTGTACGAGTTGATGGTGGTGCTGGGCGTGCTGCTGGGCTTCGGGTGCAGCTACGGCTTCTCGTCGGTGCCTCAGGGCTGGAGGTTCACCTTCGGCCTGGTCCTGCCCGCCGCCCTCCTGCAGGGCGCCTCGCTGCTGCTCCTCCCGCCCAGCCCGCGCTTCCTGGTCGCTCGGGGAGACTGCAAGGCGGCCAGGGCAGTGCTGACTAGACTGAGGTGCGGGGCCGTGGAGGAGATGGAGGCGGAGCTCAGGGACATCCAGGCGGGGCTTAAGGAGGAATCGGAGCACGGGTTCCTCGAGCTCTTTAGCACCAAGGCTAACCTGCGCTCGCGGTTGCTAACGGGGGTCGCCTTGGTGTTTCTACAACAGACGACGGGGCAGCCCAACATCCTGTCCTACGCCTCGCCCCTCCTCCGCAGCGTGGGTTTCCACAGCGATGACGCGGCGACCTTCGCGTCCATAGGGTTCGGTGTGGTCAAAGTGGCTGGCACCATTCCAGCCGTCCTATTGGTGGATCGTTTGGGACCCAAGATCTTCTTGTGTGTGGGTGCCGTCTTCATGGCGTTGTCGCTGATCACACTGGGGGTGCTGACCCTGCACAGCCACACCCATCTCACCAGCCTATGTCAGAGCCCCTCTGGACTGAATATTACCAACAAGGGGTGGGACTCAAACCATACCTCTCCGGGGTTGGACTATTTTCCTATGACCACTCCGTTCCCCAGTGAGAGCCAGTGGAATAGCAGTAGCTCTGAGAGTGCTGAGTTGGTGATGGGGGCTTTGAGGACGAGCGTAGACGGACATGGGATTGCTTTGGAGGACCAGAGGAGTTCTGTGGACATGTCACCCTCTCTAAAGTGGGTGTCTCTGATCAGCCTACTGGTGTATGTGGCAGCTTTCTCATTCAGTCTCGGACCGAGTAAGTATGCATACACACACGCGCGCGCGCACGCACACACACACACACAACAAGACGAGCAAGCCATATCTGGAACATCACATCCTTGCTGCAGACCCCGACACCTGTGCTGAGCTGTTAATGTTGAGGGCTTACTCAACGGGGGCTGTGTGTTCCTAGTGGTGTACGTGGTCCTGAGTGAGATCTTCCCCACTGGAGTGCGAGGCAAGGCTGTGTCTGTGGTGTCGGCTGTGAACTGGGCCACCAACCTGCTCATCTCCATGACCTTCCTCAGAATCACAGGTAACGGGCCTCGTTTGTGTGGGAGAGGAATGGCAGTGACGGAA
Source organism: Osmerus mordax (assembly GCF_038355195.1). Classification (NCBI taxonomy): domain Eukaryota; kingdom Metazoa; phylum Chordata; class Actinopteri; order Osmeriformes; family Osmeridae; genus Osmerus; species Osmerus mordax. Next base: position 10,733,939 of record NC_090057.1, on the reverse strand, counting down.
CAAAACAAGGATTGTCACCCATCCATGGTCGGGAAATGCACTGCCGTAGCCGTGTCGTCCTCCAATTACACCACTTTGACCGTTTTGACGGTGCCTAAAAGGAGGACTGCTGTCATAAGGAAAACAAATGTGTGTGTGTCTTTGTATTGTAGGATTTTAAATTGTATGATAAAAAAAAAAAACATTCATTATGAACACTTATACGTGGGGGATTTTGAGGGCAGGTGTTGAGAAGACGTTTAGAATCCTCCCTTCTCCTCCAGAGACGATTGGTGTCCCCAACGTGATGTTCCTCTACGCCATCATGAGCTTTGTCCTCCTGATCTTCGTCATCCTCTTCGTCCCGGAGACCAAGGGACGCACGCTGGAGCAGATCTCTAAAGAGCTGGCCATGAAGTACGTTCCACCTCCTCCTTCTTACCAAATAACCCCGACACGTTACTTACCTAAATAAACACACACCCACAACTCAGAGCACCAACTCAAATTCTGGTGCTTACCTATGTCATGGAAATGCTAACGAGGATATTCGTGGGTAACACAAACAAAACCAGATGAGCTAAACTAACATGTCTGCATTTTAGCATGTCAGCAGTCAGGTACTCGGCATGAAAATAAACAGATGTTTTTAGCCACCTACACTAAGTGTAGTTTGGAATTTTGGGGGCAGAATTCCTTGTAACGTTCCTTTGTGCTCTCTTCCCAGAAAGCCGCTGAAAGGGACTTTCTGCCGCCGGGGACAAACCTAGAAGGCCATGACTGTCAGCCGATCCTTGACTTTTAACGTTCGACCTGACCTATCCCTTGGACCACACACTGCCTTCTTCCATGCACAAGACCCAGATGAACAGAACGAAGGGAGGGGTAAACAGATGGAGAGACGTTTGTGAATGAAAGGGAACAAACAAAACAGAAGAAACAAGGGAGTTCAGCAAAACCAGGAATATATATATATATCAATCTACTGTGATGTGGAGGGCTTCCTTCCTATAATTGGAGAATTAGTGTCCTTTAAATCACTTGGTCTCCTCCTCTCCATACATAACCACATCTCACAGGCACAATGTCCACCTCCACTTCAGGGATGAGTTCATTTCCAGAATGACCGAAAGTGACCTCTGACCCCTCCTTTAGACGAATCAAACTGCTGAACCAATTGACTCCATGACAGTGTACATCAGATGATGGACGGCAGTGGTGGTCTTTAGTGGTTCATCCAGGGAATGCAGACACATCAAGGACTTTTAACTGATCCTGTTAGTAAATCTCACAGTCTGGAGGGGCTTTGTACCTGACTGACAATCATTAATCAACCACACTTTAAAACCTCATATAATTGTGTTCATTTCACTGGGCTGGATAAGGGTAAGCAAGATGGTACACAGTGAACATACATTGTAGTGTTTCTTCTACATGGGCAGATCTACTTGGGGCTTGTGGCAAAGTGGGAACTAAGTTCAGTTGGTAAGTTGGTAAGTGGTACTTACCAACTGCCACATCACTGTGGCAATCAGTGATGCTCTGGATAAGAGCGTCTGCTCAATGACTAAATGTGATGTGGGTCTGAGATATTAACATTGTCACCAAACTTGTCACCTAACATGGTGTGATTCTAGCGTGCGGACAGCCCCCGGTCACTTCACTGACCTGACAACACTTGTGACCCTACAGCTACGACTGGCACATGCATACAATATGAAGCAATAAACTGTACATGCGTGAACTGACTTTCTCCCATGACCAAAGAACACAAGATTAAGCACGTCTACGACAGCCTCGTTTATTTCGATTTCTGTTTTCATTATAAAATACAAAAGTTTGAACATTCGACACAAACAGATGCGTCACACTTCCTCGGTTGAACAGGGTCGTTCAAGTGTGACAGGCTTTTACTGGGGGTTTACCCCCGCATTGATAAGAACCAGGTCGACGCCAGGCGGGGTCCTCACGCCTTCACGTGAAGGTGAGAGTAGCTGCTATCCACACACACCGATGGGTGGGACCGCCTCAACAGCTCAAACCATTTGCGTCATCAAATCGTAATTGTTTTGTTTTCTTCCCGTGGCTGTTCCTCACCTTAACGTTACACAAGTTCTTCTTCAGCCATACGAGTACAAATGAAGACAAAGTAAGAGAACCGATTCGTTAACACTCCCGACAAACGATCATGCTTTTCGGAACACCTCACTGGACGGTTAGCAGCGTCTTCGGCCTCAGTTCAAACAGGGACGGGACAAGAATACAAGGTTAAAACCAAAGCATGGCAATATTCAGCATGGCAAAAACGGACATTTAAAAGAAAATGGGGCTGAAATATGGGTGGCGTCTCTCTGATGGTTTACCTAGATTCGCGCTCAAAATGTAAGACTGGTGGCCTGTCCATTTATCATGGCATGCATAAAAATGAAAAACCTGTGACATTAAGAAAATCGGAAAATATCCCTCAACGAGATTTCGGTTAGAGACTTGCCCAACGAGTTTCAATCAAAAGTCGATGCAGCTGTCTCTACGGGCGTGGTCGGTGGAGACATCTGAGACTATAGCAGAGATCAGGGGTGAAAGTGTAAAAGACCAAGTGTCACACACCCCACGATGTCAAGACAGATACTACACAAGCTTTGTGACGGGGTGAATTTAAGGGGAAGAGTTTCCAGGTCAAATCCAGCCAACTGGGAGGTCACAGACTCGTCGCCGTTTCTGGGTGGACCGAATAAAACAACAAAAGTCGCACAAATCCACAGATTAAAAAGTGCTTCTCCACTGGTCCCTTTCGCGTCCTCGTCTCATTTCCGGAGGGGCTTCTGACACTCAAACAGCAGTGGGTAGATCTCCTCCACCGCTGTGGCCACACTCTGCACATTTGGTCCTACAGCAGCAACGGAAAGGACAGCGGAACGAGAGAAACAGGTCAGAAACTTTTCCCCCCACGTCCGTTTCCAAACAGACTTGTTTTGTCAAGGCTGCCTTAGGCTTGCCTGAGGAGGGAACTCACTGCTGAGCGCGGGAAGAACGTGAAAACAACATTCCTGGAGGGCTTACCATCAATAACACTGTCAATAATAATGGCATTCGTTTCACCGCTTTGGTTGTTGTGGTGTGCCCGAGGCCAACAGCACCAGTGACACCCAGCAGGTCTGTATTGTTACCTGTGATTGTAAGGCTGCCAGTGGAGAAGACCTGCACGGTGGCCTTCAGGTGTTTGATCCTGTACGTGGCAGCCGGGTGGAGCTCTGGCTCGTAACTGAAAACCCAGACGCGAGCGACGTTCAACACGTGCACACAGTGGCTACATACTGTCAATCCAATGGCCCTTTCAATCAAAACTCAATCACGGTTGTCGCTGCCATTAAGTGGGAGGTGTTGCCATGAGCTATAGAATCGACTTTCTGGGCCAGGAAATCTACTGTCGAGACATAACCAGCTCTCACCACTAGAGGTCATCCTTATTACACCAATAGCATGTGTTAAGTCAGCATTTTTGTTCCACATTGTACACTGACTGTTTTCCAATGTTGATCCTTACTGACTAAACCTGGCTTGTTTGGTAAACTTGCAATGTTGTTATGGAACCGGCCCCTGGGCAGCGAGTGTGTGTGTGTGTTTGTTACCTGGCAATGGGACGATTATTTTTGGTGAAGTCGATGAGGCGGATGGAGAAGGGCATGGAGCACACCGCCAGCACGTTCACTACCTTGTAGTCAGAAAACCTCACCTACACACACACACACGTCAAATCCAACCACTAACTTTCAAACAATAAATGCAACTTCTAGCATGTTCCGTCGGTATGTTTCCTCACCTTAAAGCCCAGTTTTTGCAGAATGCGTGCTAATCTGCGGGCACCAACCTTTGACTCATCCTCACTAAACAACAGACAGAGGGAAGCAGATGAGTATACAAGACAGACAAGGGAGGTTGTGACAAGTGAGCGAGACCCAGCGGGTGTGTGGGTGCACCTGGTAGCCCCAGTGCAGATGATCTTCCCTGAGGACCAGATCGAGGCAGTGATTCTGGGCTTACGGAGCTTGATCAGGACTTTCTAAACACAAACCAAAGATGAGAGAGTTAGAGACACATACATGTATACACACACACCACATTCACACACACACACACGCGTCCTCTCACCCCTACTTCCGGCTTGTAGATGACGTTTACCCCCTCCAGGGCAATGGTTCGCAGGTTGAGGTGACACCTTGTCCGGAACGTTGCCACAACATTGGTGACAATGATATCCAGCGCTAGGTCATCGCTAGAATCCATAGGGAGCGCTGGATGGAGGGGGGGCGTGTCTTACAGATGCATGATCAACGCTAGGGAGGGAGACACTCTAAAAGCACACGAGACAGCACCATGCACAAAACCTCAGTCAATAATATTCAATTAATAACATTGATCATGTACTATAATTGATTGCTTGATCAGAATACAAATCAGGGGTCAGGGCTAAGTCTGAAGGACGTAGCCCACTAGAATGGTATCCGCAAGTAGACATCAGTTTGAACTATTTGAGTGTTAAGTGCTGTGTTAAAGAACTTCACTGTACAGCACTGCTTGGCAAAGCATCAGGCTCCTACCGACTACTCAATAACTGTCACAAGTAAATGTATTTGTCAAGAATGTAGATGTAGCTTTGCAATATATTATCTACAATTATAAAATATAAACCCGAGATACCTAATCTTTGACACGTTACTAGAACTAAACAGTCTAGCTACCTTTTGCTAGTATTGGCGGCCCGGTGAGGTCCACAGACGGTTGTCAGTTCGACTCCGTAACTGCTGCACCCGTTTAGAAGGCGACCATGGTCGGATGTGCAAGTAAGGCCGGTGACAGCTGTCTTGTTATTTTAAAGCTTAAAATAAAAGCAAATGTATATGTGAATACAGTTCAACGTGAGAGCTATTGAAAGTAACACATGCGCAACTACCTGCTGAATTATAATATGAAATAGAACGTATACAGTGCCTTCAGTAACGCTAGCTTGTGCTAGCTAACTTTGTACTGTAACGGTTGCAAAATTCGCTCATTTCTTGGGAGGTTCTAACTATCTTAACTCATTTGCAAAGTATTCTCAAACAAGCTAGCAAACCTTTGATTGATCAGTCTGTCTGGTGCTGTAGCTAGCTAGCTAACGTTATCAGATTAGTTGGCAAGCCGGTGTCTCGTTGCGTAGTAACCTGTTGAACGGCCAGCGAGCTAATGTTGCATGTAGCTACCGCAGCTAGCACTCTAAGCTGGCTAGCTAGTATGGCCAGGGCCACCCCACACAACATATTAACTAATAGAACATAAGTGACTAAATGTGTCAACAGATTCTAATTTAGGAAACATAAATATTACTATTTATAGTCAATATGGAGCAGGAAAATACACCCATGTGAACCAGCCAGATAGTCTAACATTAACTAGTACAGTATGGTTAGCTAACCGCATCATAACAAAGAGAAGTGGAAAGCTGATGTTGGCTAGCCAGCTAAACAGAGAGTTGCTTTAGGAGCTGAAATAATCAATGGGATAAGTTAACGGCTGGTGCAGATAGTTAGCGACGTAACTATATTTACCTATGAGCATTAACGACTCACAATACATCCTCCAAAATATAAACGAAATCCATTTCACCACTGACAAATGGTGCTAATGTTTATGCTGTGTGGCCAAGTACACCGGGGTTGTGGGAGGAGCTATACTTTTTGCTTTGCGGCCAACTAAATGCTGACAGGCGTTTTGCTGCCCTCCGCAGGTAGGGAGGACAATTGACAACAAGATGCAACCAACAGCTCCACTCTCAGGTAAGAACAGCGTCATACACTCTCCCTTGAATTGCCAACAAGGCCGCTACCTGACCAATGTCTGACATCAGCATCAGGACACACTAGATGGAAATGAAGCTGTGAGATACACATCCCAACCTCACCCTTACGCTTGACCCCTCGGAATTGACCTTGAATTGACCTTGATCATCCATTGCGTGTCACCAATTCCCCAGGTCAAACCTTGCTGCTTAGACCAATGGTTTAGGGGAAACGATATAGTCCTCTTTAGCTGCATCAGCACCTCTCCTATTTACACCAACAGGGCTGGGACAGGGTTGGTGTGGAAAGCAGAAGCTCAAACCACACATATGATCCAAAACATCTACCGTATTGTTTCCTTCCCGTGCTAAAAGCTAAAAGATACAGATAAGATCGAACACTGTAGGGAAGCAACAGAGCTGGGTTGGCACCAATCCATAATCAGATAAAATGCTGGCATTTGCCTCACGGCACTGATAAAAGTAATAAGCTATAACTTTATTTATAGCAGGGATATTCACTCTATTGAGGCCAAATCTTATTCAACCTCCTTCATGTATTTTCCCTGGCACTCACCCGGTCTTCAGTTTGTGAAAAATAAGAAACTTGTTGCGGTTCACAAATTATACTTCCTCAATCTAGTTTAGAGTATGAAAAGAATGACATCATTGTTTGTCAAGTGGATGAGGAGGATCATAACTTGGCATGGTCCACATTCTATAAAGTAAAGTCCAGAACCCTAGAGTTGTCAGCCCTCCCCTATCTGCTAATAAGTTACATTAGCTATGTCCATTGTCTGTCAACTATATTGTCTGTCTGAGGTTACATCATTCTTGCAGGTGTGGAGTATAGAGAGTCTGCCAGTTTTTGCCTTTCACATAAATGAGTCTCTGGAATGTGATTTGTCACAAGGCTTTTCTTTCAGCAGTAAATTTTCCCCAATGTCTATTTTGCTGATTCTAGCCTATTGTCGGCGCCTCTTACTGCCAATAGTGCACTTTGTGGGCTTAGTTTTTTGACACCCTCTTGAGGGAAAGAACTGGTTGTATACATGTACTGGTTTATAATTGTTTATTGTCTCCCAGCCATCATGAGCATAGTGTGAGATGGGTTACTGCTTTCTGGGGACGCATCTGGTGTAAGCGCTCTCTTGCGGTTGCTGGATAGGTTAACAGTGGAAGAGGAAGAGGATAATTCTGGAAGAGGAAATGTTATCATCAATCAGAGAGTCTCCAGCTGGTTGTATGGCTCATGAATGAATTTAATGAATGAACTCTTGCGTCGGAGTAGGTTGGTAAAAAGGTTCAATAGGGACTGTGTCTGTATTTTTGCGTGTCTGTCTTTCTATTCCCCTGACTCCAGTCTTGACACAGGAGGGTCTTGTGCAATTTATAACATCTCTGAACTGTGTTATTGTCCAGATATACAAAAAGTATCACAAAAGATCCTGTCTATTGTCATATTCACAAACATGCACACACATGTGCACACACACACACACACTCAACCCCTGATACCACACACATACACACACTTGGCACTGTCCCAAACAAAACAGCAAAATACCTTCTGAATGATTCAGTGCTGTTGTTTTGCTGTTCCTCTGTGGTAACCAGATTGTGTCTCTCTTTGCAGCTTCTCGAGCTCTTCCTGCTGAAACATGACCCCCTAAATCAAATCTATTCTGCATTGAGAGCCTTGTTCAGATGTCCCCAGATGTTTACTATAAAGCCTGAGATTTAGAGCACATTAGCTATCAGACCACTAGCGACGGTACAGGGGTATGTGATTGTGAGTGTGTGTGTATGACGCACGCTCAGGGCTCTTAGGAGTGTGTTTACAGTTTGTTGGATTGCGCATTGCTCTGACTCTCCCTCTCCAGAGAAACAATGCTCCTCTTCTCATCAGGTCAGAAGATGCAGTACATAAACACCCAGATGTGAATACTTAAGGGCTGATAGAGATGTTTTTGAAAGGAAATAGTCGGTCCATCTCTGGGTTATTTTCTTTCTCCCTTTTTTCCTTTCTTTCTCTTTGTGTGTCTTTGTGCACGGGTGAGTGTGTGTCATTGTGCATGTTTGCGCGTGCGTGTGTGTGTGTGTTTGTGTGATTCGTGCACATCGTTTGAGACAATCATGGCTGACCTGACGTTGACTGGACTATCACAAGTTTGTTTACCAGAAATAAGCCAGGAAGTGAGCAATGTGGAAAATTCTGCATCGCTTTCGTACCTGCTCGACAGGAATACATTTCATATTTGAAATAACAAAATGCTGACCCTGTGATATTGTCCTAGGAAAGATGTTTGAGGTTGTGCTTCTATGGAACACCAGGCTTTGTGAAGGAAGTTCAATATTTGGACTTAGACTGGGCGTTCCAAATTGTCTGTTTGGCATGTCTCATGACAATCAAAAGGCCACTCAAAGGTTCGCCCAAAAACTCTTCTAGGTCTTTAGATGTCCATTCCCCATGCTAACCTCGCACTGTTTCCATACAACAACAAAAGCCCAACTGCCATTTTGGATTAAGGTTCCTCCTATCTTGTTCTTTGGAAGCATCTTTGTGGCAGTGTAGCTGTTGGGGTGACCTCAGTATTGCCTGTAGACTAGATGTGTTTATCTGGACCTCAGTCTTCTGTTTACATTGCGTGTACATCACAGGCCTGGTTAAAAGGGAAGTTTGAGATGGAGTTTATCTGTGGTCTCGAAGTGGTAGTGAGAGACTCTCTCTGACTGTTATGCAAAGTGCGTGGACTATTTATCCAAGCCTACTCTGCTTCCCAAAGGTTTCGAAGATGTCCTATATACCACGACTATTGCCCCATCTCCCCAAATGAAATGGCCGCTCTTGTTTCCCCCGAGGCACGTCCCATGATACGGGAGGTGGGGGCCGGGGTTTGAGTAGCCCAGACAATGTCGGACAGCGATGGAGAGATAGAGTTAGAGGGAGGAAGACAGAGAGGGTTCGCCGGTTCAGAGAAGAACCCGAAAGCGAGAGACGGGAGGGAAACAAAGGACGAGAGAGGACGGAGGAAAAACAGAGCGAGGTGTGTACAGCACGGCAGGGAGAGAGGGAGGGAGGGAAGATGAAAAGGTTTCTGACAAGCAAAGGGAGACTCGCTCATCCTGAGCGCGCACCTACGGCCTGTGTGTGTACGCGTGTGTTGTGCGTGTTGTGTGTGTGTGTGTTTTATCTGTGTGTGTGAGTCGGGGACAGAGACGGATGGTGTGTGAGTGGTGTGGAGGGAACCCAGTGGGTCTGGCACTGGTGCTCTGGGGGCTCCCAGTATAAACAGAGACGTGGGAAAGACCAGCCCTGTTTACATCAGCCCTCCTAACACAGCCCAGTCTCTGGAGCGCAGCCGTGGAGCAGGGCGCTGCTCACGTCCACTCCTGCAGGCACGGGAGTCTTCGTTGACGCTCGAGAGAGCGGTAACCTTCACAGACGATCGTGCGCGCGCACTAGAGCGGTAACCTTCGCAGACGCTCGTGCGCGCGCACAAGAGCGGTAACCTTCGCAGCAATCGTGCGCGCACACTAGAGCGGTAACCTTCACAGACGCTCGTGCACCCTCACGAGAGGGGGAACCTAAACAGACGCTTGTGCACGCTCACAGGTGCTGAAACCTTCCCAGACACTCAGGCATGCTTCCAGTGCAGTTACTCCCATGTCAAACACCCACACACACATGGACTACTCTCTTCTGACCATCTCTCCTCAGCTCCTTAGCTCTGCTAAGACACGGAGGCTGAGACACGGAGGCTGAGGCACGGAGGCTGAGACACGGAGGCTGAGGCACGGAGGCTGAGACACGGAGGCTGAGGCACGGAGGCTGAGACACGGAGGCTGAGGCACGGAGGCTGAGACACGGAGGCTGAGACACGGAGGCTGAAGCACAGAGGCTGAGGCACGGAGGCTGAGGCACGGAGGCTGAGACAGAACAGCAGATCCCCACAGTCACACAGGCCTCATCCACCCTCCCATGACCCGACGCCAGCGAGGAACCAAGCAAGAGGAGACCACTGAAGGTCATCAGCATGCCCCCTCCCACCCTGGTCCCTGGTCCCAGAGTGAGGTCCAGACCATAGAGGCAGAGGTAGACACATGAACACTACTTTTGGCCAGATTTACTGATCTAACATCAACACACCTGGGCTGGTGTTGTGGGGTTCCCTCGGGGCTGGGCTGTGTTTAGACTAGGCTGGAAATGATGACACTGTTATGTGCATAATCTCGTGCAACGGTGCCAGCACTGACTTCACACCTGCTATTCTCGAAGTGTGGTAAAGAGAGAGAGAGGCGGGGGGGTACCAGAAAGGGAGGGAAGAGGAATTCAACTACGAATGGAGAAGGACTTTTCTAAAGCAGTACTACTGGAGCTTTCAGTCAGAGCAAGGTTTTTACTGAACATACACATATGAAAAGAAAAAACTTTTCCAACTGACATAGTATAACCACCATAAATGTAATGAGTGCAGAAAATAAGCACCTACAGTATACCCACCTCTTCAGGTCCCATAGCACCCTTTGATACTACTCTCCCACAAGTCATCCTGGCAGCCATGTTGAACAGGGAGGCAGATATGTTTGGATTGGGAAAGAGTGGCTATGTGAGTGGAATCTGCCTCCCTCATTAAAGGCAACTCAGCAGACATCTTACACTCACCGGCTAAGAAAAACAAACCGCTCAAGACCACAGAGGACGGAGGTTGGCTGAACCCACACACCAAAGTCTTTTCAACGTTATCAAACACAGATAGATCTTTTTTGGAATCGTTGCTCTTGTACAGTACATGCTGTAGGTACAAACGGGAGGAATCTCGACTGTAAGATCCCAATGGTTGTGCTGGTACGTTGAAGGGTGGTGAGTGTCAGTGTACGAGAACTGGTGTCCGAAAGGGGGTGGGCTTATCAGATCACGCTCCAATTACACGGCTGGTTACCCTTTGACATAGCAACAGGGTGTGTGTCTGTGTGTGTGTGTGTGTGTGTGTGTGTGTATACATGCATCTGTGTGAGCTCTGTTGTGCTTTTGGGGAGTTGTTATGAGTGCAAAAGTGGGGAGTGCAGCAGGGGTGGGGGGGGATTAGAGTGTGTGTGTGGGGGGGGGGGTAGAGAGGGGGGGATTAGAGTGTGTGTTGGGGGGGGTAGAGAGGGAGGGGGATTAGAGGGGCGGGGGTTAGAGAGGGGGGGATTAGTGTGTGTGTAGGGGGGGGTTAAAGGGGGGCTAGGGGTTAGAGAGGGGGGGGGGGTGTTGACATAGAAGGATGTTTTGGGGTGTCAGAGGAAGAGTGGGATGTGTGAGGGGGTTGGTGTGGAGAGCCGTACCCGAGAGAGGGATGGACTTTGGGGATGCCGTCTTGCTTGTGCAGTATTGCGGACACTAACCCCCCCCCCCCATTTCTATCTATGTTTATCTGTTTGTCTTGTTCATATTGGTCAGAACACATGTTCTATAGTTGCTCCTATTTGTCGCACGCACACAAGCAAAAACACATGCAATTCTCATCTCCAAACAAACGGTCTCCTCGGGGAGTCAGCCAAGGGCCAGGGGCGTTTGGAAGAAAAGATTCTCGGAACAAGCTTCATCACCGTCCTCACTCATTAGTAACCCCATCTCAGAGTCCAGACAGAGGGGGGAGGCGAGGGGCGGGTGAAAGACTCCCAGGAAGCAGAATCTCTCCCCACAGGAAGTCATTAAACTCAAAACCAATAAAGTTGTGTCAGATACAATGTACCTCTGACCTCTGCAGTGGAAGATGAAACATTGGTCTTCCACATGTGACACTTTTGTGTCAGGTTTTTACTGCTGGCAATATCCTGCCTCCGAGTTCACAGAGTCCAGGACATTGCTGCCTGTGAAATGCGGATTTCATTTTCCATCTCTCAGGTGAGAGGGCTGTGAGAGAATCACGGCTGAATTAGGAATCCTCTTGGAGATGTCGAAGAGATTCCAAGTGACATTGTGTCAAGAGAGGAGCTGGGATGGAGAAAACAAAGACCCGATTCTGGTTCCTCACCTGCAGCACACACAAACATATCCCGCTGGGCTCGTGGAGACTGACAATTCAGTTCAAAATCCAGTTTTCACTGACCCCCAACACTAACCCCCAACCCTAACACACACACACACAATGAGGGGGGAGATGCAGCCAAGTGAATCCAGTACATTAATTTACATGTCCTGGTACTTGGACCTTGTGAGTTCAGGACTCCCAAATGGGAAAAAAAATTATGCATGCTGTGTTCTTTCCTCTGTGTGTCGGGTCTCCTTTTCCATTTGACTTATTTAAATAAGCAGTTTTTCATATAAAGAGGACCAAAGGCTAGTTTAGAGGGAAAATACTATTTCTGTTGATAACACTATTCATGATCCTCCAAACCAAATATGTCATCTGTAAGGCGGAAAAGACCTAGGGGACACTGTTATGTGAGAAAACTCTCTCTGCCGGACTCTGTTTTCCTTCTCCGTATCGTGTTTACCTACCGCAGGATGGCGAACCCTCCTTTTTGAAAGGAAAAGTTCACGCACATGAATTGTGCGAGAGGGTGAGAGAGTGTAGGAATGGCAAAATAGATGAATGGCTGCAGAACACAAGCACAGGAATACGTGGAGAGATATGAATGAGGAATTTGGGGAACATGAAACGGATGACCCGGCAGGGAGAGAAGGAGAGGAGCGATAAAGAGAGGGATTAAAAGACCCAGTTGGATGGTGGGGCAGTCCAGATATATAGGCAAGGAAAAGAGGGTGTGAAGGAGAAAGAGAGGGAGAGGTGGAAGGGGCTAACACAAACAAACCTGTGCCAGGCTATTTTTACGATCTTCCCAACGGCCATTATCTCCCTGCTATGTTATGGTTAGGGATAAATAAAACCCAGTGTCTGTGTGTGTGTGTGTGTGTGTGTGTGTAAGAGAGAGAGAGAGAGAGAGAGAGAGAGAGAGAGAGAGAGAGAGAGAGAGAGAGAAGAGCACCACAACTATTCCATTTCATCAGCCTGCTATGGCCATTTAGGCCTAATGGACAAAAAACAGAACTCTTTTAAATCTCCTGGCTCAATAAATGTCCCAGGGGCACTCTGTACATGAGACACTGACTGTGGTAAACAACATGTTCTTACTGGACCTACTGGAAGACAATGGAGAACACTGACGTGTGTGAGAGCGTGTTTGTGAGAACTGAAGACTTTCTCATTTCCAGACATCCCCGCCACCTGTGTTTAAGGCGTGGGGAAAGATAAATGAGGAGCTTTAGTTCAGACACACACACACACAGAGATGAATGTTTGTGTGTGTGTGTGTGTGTGTGTATATGTGCGCGTTCGTTTTAAACGTCGGAAAACATACTATTTAAAAGCTGGCTGTCTACACGAGTGTTTACGTGTGGGAGGAGGAGAGCGAGGGCACATACGTGTCTCTAGAAGCCTCCGCGGAAACGTCCGTGTTTCCACTCGACGGAGTGCTGTGTGACGTGGTGCATGTGCGTGTGCACACGCGTGCGAGTGTGTGCGCGTTCGAGTCGAGGTGACGGAGCACATGTGTGCGGACGTGAGGGGAGAAGAGGCGATGGTGAGTTTGAAACGGCGGACGGTCGAAGAGAGAAATGATCTTCTCCGTTTATTATCTTTAATTAAACGCCAGGCTTCAGAGATAAGGAGGTCCATTTGGGTGATGGAAGGTTCACCTATGGAGGGAGAGACAAGGGGGGAAAGAGGATGATGGATAGAGGGGGATAAAGTGTACTTGGATGCATGCAATCCACCCGGAACCTTCTGGTGAATCACAGTTAGTCAGCCACAAGTTAGCATCCAGCCTAGTGAGCGGTGACTCAGGATTACTCATGAAGGCTCATCACAGGAACTGTAATTTCCAAGTGGGTGGTTGATAAGATGTAAATTCTGGAGAAGGCAGGCCGGAAGGAGTCACGACAAAGGAAAGGAGCTGACTTGGGTTTATTAGTCGAGCAGCCCGGATCAAACAATCAGTTCAAGACGAGCTGATGGCATGAGTGAGAACTCTGTTCTCCTTAACGGGTCTTCAGTGGTAAATGTATTGACACCCTAGAACGTTCAGCAGGTGAAGTGGTCGTTAATCACATTAGCCTTATTTGTACATGATTTTCCTCACTGTCTCCCCACTGTCTGGACTGCATGCTATATTCTGCTCAGAGGGGGCCTCGCTGCATGACCTCTTGACCTTACAGAGACACACGCCGTACATGTACCCAGAAACTCTGCCTTACAGTGGTGGTTGAAGATGAGAATACTGTTTATCTATAGAGAACTATGGATAACTGTATGTCGGATCAATTCAGGGACACTTCTCCCTAATCTCCAAGATCCACTGGGATGGAACGCACAAGAGACTCCTCTTTGGCCACGTTATTTGATACAAAGGTGTACAAGCATTGAATTAACTTTGGGCCAAAAAAACTAAACAAGGAAACACTTAATAAGCATGTTCAAATGCACACAGTACTGTGTACTTTGAATCTTTGCAATGCTTTTCAGGAAACCACTTGTTATGATTCCAGAATGAACATTTTTGTGACAAGGAGCAAAGCTAGCATAGACTGGTACGAGACAAGCAACCGAGGACGACTAAAGAAGTGTTGGTATTCACGGTTGCACAACTATTATCTCCCCATCCTTTAGCTGTGACTCACTCCGAGTCTCTGCGCACTTTCTATCAACTCTTTACCTCTTAGGATGCAGCTTGCTGCCATCAAATCAATATGGCCGACTAACAACCCCACAAACAAAACAGCTGCTAACAGCTGACACACACCACAAGGTGCCTGCCTCTGTGTTTTCCCTGTTTCTGTGTGCTTGTGTTTGCGTGTCCGAGTGTGTGTCTCTGAGTGTGTGTGTGTGGGTGAGCGTCTCTGAGTGTGTATGTCTGTGTGTCAAGGGGAAAGAGAGACAGACAGACAGAGAGAGAGAGAGAGAGAGAGAGAGAGAGAGAGGTATGAAAGGAGATACCAGGTCAGTGGCATCAATCACACATAGTGATATGTCTTAACCAACAGCTACCAGATACAGTGATGATTAACCTTCAAAAGTACACACATACACGCTCTAATCCCTTGAGTGTCAATATGCTTGTACGTAACTTTTCAAAACTAACAGAAGAAGAGAAAAACGGCCAAATCAAATAAATGAGCTGTAGTGTCATCTGGACAAAATGTGTGACCGCAGATTTCAAGTTTTTTTTTCAATTGTATATTCACAATTTTGAACCAGTTTGTGATAGCACGTGTCGTAAACCAACGGTGAATCAACACACAGCTGTTTGTAATAACACGGTACACTACGGCGGCACGCCGCTCTTCCTCTCAACCACAGCTAAGTGGACCTGTCCAGCAGTCCCACAGGGGCTTGGGTTACACAAACACACACACACAGATACACACATACACAGACACACATTTAAAGTTGGTTTCCCATACACTTCCATGGTTTCCATCCTGCCCGGGGTCTAGGGGTTCTGGAGTGTTAGGGGTCTCGAGATGAAGGGGTTGTGTGTGCACGGGTGTGTGTTTGTGCGTGGGGGCGGGGGCGGGGCGGGGCGGGGCAGGGGGAGGTTTAGGGGGTAGCGGTTGATGAACGTACAGCGAGCTAATCTCATCCTGGGTGCTAACTTCAACACCCGTCCACTCGGATGACCTCTACTACATTATCTCCTCATCTTGCTCACTCACACACACACACACTTTACTTATCCCAATTTACATCTCCGGGGTTGTTTCCTGTTCCTTCCGGCAGCATTAAGGTTCTGTCTCACGGGACAGAAAAGACAAACACACACACACCTCAGATGGATTGGGTTTTATTCCCAGGAGAGGGGTCGGGGGTCGGAGCCCTGTCCCTAACCGCTAAGACACTCACACACCCAGAAACACACACACACACGCCTCCCTCATGAACCCCACTCTGTGGTGAGTCTACCTCGCTCTCCGTGTGTCCTTCCTCATGTACCAGGAAGTACCTTCCTCATGTACCAGGAAGTACCTTCCTCATGCACCAGGAAGTACCTTCCTCATGCACCAGGAAGTACCTTCCTCATGCACCAGGAAGTACCTACCTCATGTACCAGGAAGTACCTTCCTCATGCACCAGAAAGTACCCACCTCAAGTACCAGGAAGTACCTTCCTCATGTACCAGGAAGTACCTACCTCAAGTACCAGGAAGTACCTTCCTCATGTACCAGGAAGTACCTACCTCATGTGTCAGGTTCAAGCTGCTCAGTATCTCCCCTTCACTCTCTGTGGTCGATGTCTCACATAAACAGAGCAACGACTCTGAAAAAGATCTCTGATGTGCGGGTCGTACGTGTGTGTTCGCAGGCATGCCTGTGTACAGAACGAACAGCGCTTCTCCATGTTTGTTCTGGGAGCCTCCCTTTTGCCTCGCGGGGCCTCTTCTGACCGGACCATCCTCCAGAGTGTGAGGGGGAGTGCTGGCAGAGGAGTAGCCCAGGAGGAGGCTCCGGAGCGTGGGCGAGGGTCCCCAGAGAGGCCAGAGGGGAGGCTAGCGGCTGGAGGGAGGCAGGCTGAGGGGACATGTCTAATGTCCTCCCCCCTTGAAGAAAGCTCTTTTGCCTGCATACGTTCGAGTCAACACATCCCTGGGTATCTGTGAGGCCTGGCTGCTTCATGCGGGGATATCAGGAGGTTCAGAGGCTTTATCAGGCTGGAGCCAGGAGCGTGCACATGTAGACAAACATAAGTTCAGCTGCATATGCACACGCAGATCCGCACACAACACAAAAAAACACCACACACGCACAATCGCTGGTAGTCCAGGGTTCTGTATGGGTGTGTTGCGCGCCCAGGCCGTGGGTGTGTGTTGGTGTGTAGGGCGGTTCCCTCAGGGACTGGTCACTATCATGACTTCCTGGGGTCCGATTGTACTATCTCTCTCCCTATACACCATGAGCTAATTACAAGGGAAAACCGCAGAATATTCTAGATAAAGTTTGTGTGTGTGTGTGTGTCAGCCCCCTGACAGCTTGGTATGACTAAGCAGACAGCAGACACGATGAGGTGAGATCATTTCATCTGCAAAGAGAAATAGGGAGAGAGAGAGAGAGAGAGAGAGAGAGAGAGAGAGAGAGACTTGAATGGACAACAGACAGACATTTTAGTACTGTAGCTGAATGTAGAATAGTTCATGTAGCATTGGGGCTAATGATGAGTGCTTGGCTTTGTTGTGGTGAGGTCATTTAGGCCTAACTTTCAACTAATTACAATTAGTATTCTGGACATGTTTCTCAATAGTGGTTCTCAAGGAGCCATAATCTCTAAAATACAAATGGATGGCCCAACAACTGTTGAACCTTTACACACACACACGAGCACACACCGTGATAAATCCAGCCGCGCACACACCTGACACCAGATCTCACACTGTCTGAGTAACGAGGAGGGGGGAGATCAAAGCGTGGAATCTGATCCAACCAATCAGAGCTCTGTGTCGTTTATCCCACCCGTCCGTCGGCACCATCTCTGTTTCCATGACAATGAGTGATCAGGTGTGAGGAACCGGGAAGGCCGGCGTTACACAGCCCCCTCGGTGATGATCCAGGTTCTTCCAACAAAACACACTTTAAGAAGACTTTCCATGGTCAATTCGTGTCTCGAAATGAATTTGCTGAGGTAAAGCACTTCTGAGTTGCACATGCATTTCCTGGGCACACATGGTACATCTCGCAGCCACGGCCCCAGTTTTCTATAAGAGGCAGCAGCGGTTGACAGTCATTCACTCCTCGATTGGATGTTGTTCTTTTTGAAGATAGACAACGAACAAAACACACCTCAAAAAGGGCAAGTCTGTCTTCTAATATGGTGCGGAGGAGGATGAGTACGGTATGTGTATGCTTGACTATAGGATGTTTAGGGGATGGGAGGCTTAGTGGAGGGGGGGGAGGGGTAGCTCAGAGGCCTCTGGGAGGATTCAGATGGGTGCCGAGTGTTTTGCCCTCAGCAGGGGAGGAGGAGGAGGGAGGGGGGCAGGGTGGGACTGGTTACTTGTTTCCACTGAGTGCTGGTCCTGCCGTTGGGTTAGGGGCTGGTGTGGGTGTGGGTTTGTGTGGGTGTGTGTGTGATAGTATAATGGGGTAGGGTCTCTCTGCTAAGAGGAGTGTTTATAAATGGTAGTCTCGGTCACAGTGACAGAGACCAGACCCTGAGCCACAGTCCCCTGTCTCCCATCTCCCACAACACACACGCACGCAAACATGCAAACACACACACACACACACACAGATTGAGACAAACTCACACATGTTCTCTGTTCTCAATATATTTAATGGCAAAAAATAAATAAATGTTGTACATTGGTTTTGTGAAAAGCCTCAATAGAAATGAAACCATCACAACCCTAATTCAACTGATGCACAAACCAGGTGTTTGTGATGTACAGTATGCTGTTTTAAGTACAGTAGACCAACAAAGCTACAGTGCTCCTGATATATAGCAACTATTACAGGTGCAATGGTTGTATACTGCAATCAACCTTGTTTGTACAAGGTTGGAAGGGCACAGATGTTTAAACCATTCCAGCAGTTCTAACAGTCATTAGAATCTCATTCATCAAGATTACCTGAGCATGGTTGTCAAATGAAGTCTATGTATGGTCAATAATAAACTTTCAATAAAACTAGCTGTTGCACTGGTACCCTTTATTACCTACAGTTAATCCTTTGATGTTATACGGCAGTCCTGAGTAACTGAATTAGCTGGAATTGTTTGCTAACACAGAGCTATCCAGATTGCAATATTTTGGTGGAACATTGAAAACTACCAAGCAGATGTGTTTAATTTTGCGGCAGGGTATTTACAAAGTGAGTTGCTGTGCCAAAGGCAAACGTATCTTTGTTTGTTGCATGTTGCATTCGTGTTTTTGTATTTCTGTATTGTGCAGAATTTGTTCCTTCATAGGACACTCGTGAAGATACCTCCATGATCTCTGTTCTGTCAGACGCAGAAAGGAACCTTCTAGCATTGCCCCACTCTGCTGGTTACTGTTGGAGATCGATGGTAGCACAGTGGTAGCCTCCTTAGGTTTGTGTAATGGACAATGTGATGACAGAAGGCAAACTTCGTTCTGGGAAAAACAGACATGGACACACACAAACATACACAAACACACACACACACACACACATACACATGCACACACTGCAGCTGTATCCCATCTCCCTAACTTCCGACACACCACTTGACCACCAGGCTGGCTTTGGTTACTCCCCTCAACTGTCATCTGAGTGTGTTTCCGTGTTTGCTCCAACAAGTGTGTGTGTCTCCATGTGTGTGTGTGCTGTGTGTTAACAATGGTGTAGAGCTCTACATGTTCCCAAAAGTGCTTGTCTTCTCGTCAGTGTTGGCTGTCCCCTGTGACACTCCTCTCCTCTTCCCAGTTCCCCTGTAGTCAAAACAGAATGCCAGTTCTCCCCTCTGATTGGTCCCTGAGGTGATGGAAAGGGATGGCCAGCCAACCCCAAGGGAGGATTTACAGATGTCAGTGCCTTCCACGTCAGCTAACACGCACACTGTAGGCTCAGACACATACTGATACACACCTACACAGACACACACCACTCACATATACCGACACACACCCACTGTAGGCTAAAACACACACACACACACTCTTCATGATCTCTAACACACATTTGAAACACCAACACACACATTCCATTCCAGAGGCCATTAAAGTCTGACTCCCTAATACTGATGCAGCATGTTATTGACCTGCGTGTCCCAGAATATTCATCATATTCATGAGGATCACTGACTCCGGACGTCCCTGTCCAGCAATATCAGCAGGCAATGTTTACGTATGACATGTTCCCTGCAAACACTGGCCATAATTCTCTCTTATTTCTCAACTTTGTCTTGGCTTTTCTCTCTCCGTTTCTCTCTCTCAATGACTCTTGGTCGAATAAACAGTCCTTTTCAATTTTCCTTTGTGTGTGTGTGTGTGATGTTAATGACCCTGGGCTTCGGGCGTCCCCCTCGGTGGGCCAGAGTGGCCCATCTGGAATCCTTCCTGGTGACATCACAGAACCTGCCTGACCTCTGACCCCTAAGCAGCCAATTAGCAGACGATCCCACCATGGCTACAGGAGTCCCACATCAACCCCCTCATTCTCTACCTCATCTCTCTTTCCTCCCTGCCCCAACCCCCCCACCCCCCCACCCCCACCCCCCCTCCACCTGTTCCTCTGTGTCACCACAACCGTGTGAACCAAGGGCGATGGGAGAATGTTTCTTGGTTTTTGTACCAGGATATAGAATGTGCTTTTAGCGGTGTTGGATTGTTTCTCCTTTGCTCGCTCCATCATGAAAGGATTCAAGTATAGTACCGTGGGACCTCTGGTTATAGCAATACGAGGGAGACAAGGAGAGAGAGCGAGAGAGAGAGAGCGCGAGAGAGAGAGTACATAGCGAGCCTAGCGTCCTGTGCTATTTCCGTCTCTCTCTTTCTTCTCTCTCTCCCTCCCTTGTTCATCTGGATCTATCGCTGAGGTGATCATCAATCTACCATGCTCTATTATTCCTCTCAGCTAAGTGCTTTGATTCCCAGCCCACCCAGGAGATATGCCTCTAACCCCCCCTCTCTCCTCTGTGTCCTCCCCCTCTTCTCTCTCTCTCTCCCTCTTTCACCCCTGTTCCTCCCATCATTCCCTTTACAGTGCGCCTTATCCTCTCCCCCTAAACTGACCCCTGCTCTTTCCTTCCCTATCTGACTCTTTGTCACCGGGTCTCCTACTTCTTCCCTCTCTCCGTTCCGTCTCCCCCGCTGGCCTGCGAACCCCCTGCTCACCTCTCCCTCTCGCTCCCTCGACAGCACCCCTCGTTCCTCCTCTTCCTCCCCCCTCTTTACGCACCTCGTTCTTGCTCTTGCCTTCTAGAGTTCTCCTTCAAAGCCACTCCCTATCTTCTCTCCCTCCTTGCGTTCATACACACACACACACACACACTAATTTGAATTTGCAGTATGGGCAAGACATGCAATAGCCTATTAAATCGATTCTTAAAGGGGTTACCTGATTATTTAAGCAACAAAGCTGCAGACAGATAAAAGAATGAACTGAATATTGTGTATTATCCACATGGGTGAAATCTCCCCCCACACATTCCCCCTCCCCCCCACACGCACACACAAACACACGGAATTTCTGCGCTCCCGAAAAGGACTTTTGTTTTGGGTCGGTACTTAGTGGATTTGGGGGCATCGGTGAGGAATGATGTCGAAGGGCAAACGGTGTTTGGAGGGGATGCCCGGTATCCATTACATCCGAGGGGACGGAGGCGCCAGTGTGCCACACGAGACTGGACACCCCCATGTTTCCTGGCACTTAATTCCATTAGCGGGCAATGTGTAATGCCCCGGCAAAAAAGATTGGATAAAATCTACAACAAGTAGAATTACGTATTTGGTTGGTTAATTATTGTTTGTACGACGCACGCATGTGGATTGCATCGAATATGACATGACAGAACTGTTCTAAATATTGAAATATATTTTTGTTAACGAGAGCATTAGTGATCATAGTATTTTAACCTGCTTACTATTTATGCGGTGTGTATTTTTAAAATCATTTTAGGCCTACACCTTAGCTGTAATTAGGCGTGAACGTGTAGGCTAAGTTATTAAAACGGCAATGATGTCTTGCTTATTTGAAAGCTATTTCCAAATCCTGCCCATGACTTTATCCCGGTTAAAAAAGTATTTGCAACCCATTTCTAAATGACATTAATTCCATAATATCAACGAAATTTCTTGCAATTATCAAATAAAAACATTGGCCTAATTGCATGTATTCATAGCAATGTATAGAGTGAACCCATCTTCAAGTAACCTTGGTATGCATGTGCCTTTGTGAGCACTCCCAAAGTTAGTAAGTGCTAGGCTTAAGAGTTAATAAGTATAAGGGATTATCATGTTGGCCATTAATGATGAAGACTGAATTAATTGGTAATAACGCATAGCCTATCTATTCCATAAAAATGAATAATGCTGTATTACGTGATATGTAACAAAATAATGCTTTTTTAGTGGGATAGGCTACTTCATGGAGCTTGTTTGCACCCACTCGTTATGTATGTCTGAGTTCTTCATGAACATTTCCCCAAAAGACTGCAAGTGTCGTATGCATTGAAAGTAGGAACATTGTAGAAGTGTATCCTCGTGGTCCCCTCCCACGGTTCTCGGTCACGCCCCTGGTCACGGAGATAAATGGTCAGTTCCTACCAGCGCGTGCTTACAGTGTCTCCTTCATCCTTCGCCGCTTCATGAGTATATGAAACATTCCGAGCGCACACCGGCGAGCTCACTTACCCCTTCCGTTAGTTTGTCTGTCCGACATCCCACATGTTTTGAAGCCGCACCAACGGAGAGATCATGTCCACGGGGTCCCTCAGCGACGTCGATGACGAACTTTTGGACGGCATTCTGAAATTCGGCTCTTCTGGTAAAGATTCAGGAACGTCGAATGAAAGCACCGAGGAGAGTTCAAACTGTGAGGGTAGCTCGGTGAATGACAGAGCTGATGGTTCGGTAAAGAAAAGGAAGACTTCGTCTCGGAAAACCACGCGCAATGGTGTGGCACAGGAGGGCAAGCAGGTGCAAAGGAACGCAGCTAATGCACGGGAACGAGCAAGGATGCGAGTGTTGTCCAAAGCCTTCTCTCGGCTGAAGACTACATTACCATGGGTACCCCCGGATACCAAGCTATCCAAACTGGACACGCTGCGTTTGGCGTCAAGCTACATTGCTCACCTGCGACAGATTTTGGCCAACGACAAATACGAGAACGGATATATTCACCCAGTAAATCTGGTAAGCTTTTTAGGCTCTAACAACAATATAACTAATTCAACAAGGTGAAAGGCAAGGTGAAAGTAGACTATACAGCTTTATATAGCTCAATTTTTTATGTATTAAAAAATAGGACTACTATATCACATACTGCAATTTAAATTTGACTGCATTCAGTATAGGCCCAATAACTGCGCGCTTAAAACAAAACATATAGCCTATAAAATGACATAACAATATTAACTAGGATTTAACTGCGTTATTTACACAAACGCAACAATAAAGTTGCTGTTGGGCCAACTCGAAACTATTTCAATTGTTTTACTGTCTTAATGCACTACAAGTAGATTCGTAGCTACATGCACATTGAACATTCATGTAAGCTACCTTATACTTAGTCCATGGACATTTGCAAACCTCATTTTTTAAATCTCTTTGGATTTAAATGGTAGCTGCACCCATAACACAATCACAATAAATAACTCGATTATGGCTTCGTTGTTGTGAAATTATTACGCAGCGCACTGATCAGTGCATGTATTTAAATATGCATGTAAATGTAGACTCTATTTGTTGTAATAAAATGTGGCCTACATTGTCCTTTTTTCTGTTCGTTCCAGACGTGGCCTTTCATGGTCGCAGGCAAACCAGAGAACGATCTAAAGGAGATGCTCAATACTACACGGCTGTGTGGAACTGCCTCCTGATGCTACACTGTTCTGCTTTCCACGAGACACATATCTGAGGGATAGAGGGACATGCACGTCATCTCCACAGACTTTCGAGTGGGAATAACCGAGGGAGCGCGTGCACTCTTTCGTGCGTTGCCGTAAAGAGACACTGTTTTGTTCATTATTTAAAGAAGCCATCAGATGTTGTCTTTGCTGGTTCAAAGACAAAAAGACTGAATATTTTGTATATTTGTTTTTATAATCTTCCAACGCCATAACGCTGTCACACTTTTGAGTTAGGTTACAGTAGGTCTACCAGTCATAGGCCTACATGGAAGCGCCAGTGAGAAAGTTGTGTATTTTTCCAGATTTTATGTAAATAAAATATAATACTGTTGCGCATGATACTATGCATTGTTGTGAACAAAGTGGGATTCTGTAATTATCTTGGCCTATGTTTTGCTGTGGACTCACGGGCAAAACCTACCGCCATGACCCTAATTTTCTTATCTCCTCCATTCCTTCAAATTCTCTAAGCAATGCTTGGACTGTAACAAAGAGCATCAGTAAAAACAGATAGTCCTTAGGCCTATTTGTTTTCTTAATCACGAAACGCAAACAGTTGATGGCTACTATCTCGATATGCTTATCATTATATAAACAAACAGTTGCTATCAATGATGACTTGGAAACAAAACGATTTTCCACAGACAAGGCAATTTATCTGAGATGTTGTGTTTCACTGTGGTTTCGTTCATTTTACATTAATAAATTCCATCCATAATGCGGTAATGGCAGAGGTATGCTGGTTTGAAAGTTCATTGTTGAAGGTCAGACAAAGTGGTAAATGTGGATGCAGCGCTTAATCCAGATTTAGACGGGTTGTTTAATTCACGCGGGTTATGACCGCGGTGTTTACATACTGTCGACAGATATTTATGCGGCTCTCGCGGAGCAGGAGTGCGCCTGTGCATCTCGGGATAGCCAGTGTCTCTGTGCAGCCTTCTTATTCGTCTCTCTTTTTCTCTTTCCGTATTATCTTGGGTCTGTAGGCCTACTGGAGGCATGCACACCCACACACGTACACACACTTTAGGCCTACCCCTGTCTCAACAATTTCGCTCAATCAAATAATTCCTCATTCGGAGAAGCGCAGAAGAACGTCTCTTGCTGTAATAACAAAGTCCCTCGCATCCATCCATTAAGGCCTAGTGTTATTCTTAGAATACACTGACGGGATGACCCTCTCAACGGCCCCGTAGGGAAATCATCCTAATAACAGAGAACGTTAAGGGAATCCTAGTGTGGAATTCAAACTTTTTTGTGGGACAAACTGTTGATAAAACTTTGGTCAATTACGACAAATGTTTGTAATTATTTTGGGGGGGTCGACAGTTTTTTATTTAATTTTTGATATTTTTAAAAGATTATTTAATTATTTAAGTCTTGATATCCACTTTTTTATGGAAATTTAAATGTTCAATTTTACGTCTGCCTAAAATGTGTTGAATAATAGGACAAACCGAAATTATAATTCACTAGTGTAACCTCTAACCTCATTTAAGCGACATCAGTCAATCAAAAATCTGTCTTCATAATTCTAATAACGGAGATTTTCAGAAAAATTATTTGTAAATGACTCAATCCTGGACAATACATAGGCCTAATGAAATGTAGATTACTGCGCTTGAGTAGAAGAAAGTTAAAAGTGAGAGTGTTGTAATGTTGTAAGACTCCCAACGACATCCTGCTCGAAGGACCCTCACCCAATACATCAGCGGCGATGTGGCAAGCCCTCGCCGTCACCCCAAAGGGACCACCGGGGAGAAAATAAACTTGGCCGCCTTGCACTGCGGCCAGCTGCGCGGAGGGGCTGCCCGGGTCTGAGGGAGAGAGGGAGGCGCGGTGAAGATCCAAGAGTGGAGGAGAGGGAGGTTGGTCATTAGAGAGACTGCGGAGAGAGGGATTCCCATGCGCTGAGGACTGGCTAATTGTTTTGTTGGACGGCTGCCAATGAGGGTTGGGAAAAAGGGACGAGAAATCATATTTTGTTTAAAATGTTTCCCCCCTGCTTGAGATTTTTTTTCGGCCTCACCACCCACCCCCCAACCCCCGCATCCCGCCCCTGTCTCTTCTCTTTCTCACACACTGCCATGCTACACAAGAACACCACTTCCTCTTTAGTCTCATTGAACAAGACACAAATTGTTTCTTTTTCTTATCTTTATTGGGGTATTCATGTATATATTGAGACCTGATATGAAATGAGATCTGATAAAGTATTCAGGAAATAACAAAAGATCTCTGTCCTGTGTTGTCATCATACAATCATCATGTTATCATACTTATACAAAAATTAAAAGCAGATTACACAAGGCTGATATGGCAGTGCCAGAGAGTAGCCTACATTGAGCCAATAGATTCAAAACAGCAATCATTTCACCTTTCTTTTAGTAGAATACCACATTCTCTTTATTTGCTCACAAGGGGAACAGCAAGAAGCCAGTAAAGGTGCTCTGGTTGTTCAAATTATCAAAAAGCTTTTTACCTGCAGGGATTTCCAGGTACAACAGGTCCCCTTCATTCAGCTCCAGAGCAACAGCATTGGATATGTACTCCCAATCATCATTAGCCTTATTCTTTTCATTTAAAAGGATCACAACATCATTCTTATGCAGTTTCACACCCATATGGCCCTTAAAGTTTGGGCCACACACTGTAAATCTGACGTAGTAGACTCCTCTCACTGGCGCCTCAAAGTAGGAGTAGGGTCCAACGTCTCCAGAATTTGTCAAAGCAGCATGGAAGGCGACCTTGGCGTTATCTCTCTGCAGTTCCTCCAATTGGCTCTTCATGGTGTTCTGGTTGACTGTCAGACCATGTAGTTCATTGTCCTGGACACCGTTCTCCTTCTTCAAGTTGTTGATACTGTTGTTGTGGAACTGAATATCACCCTCACTGGTTTCCAGTCCGTACCTCAGGTCTAAGAGCTCCAAAGCTTGGTCCGCATTCTCTCTCTCCAAGTGGGCCAGCTTGTTCTGGTGGAGCTGAAGTTCAGCCTTCATGTTGAAGAGGTCCAAGACTTAATCAGCATTCTGTCTCGTTAGCTTTGCTACCTGGTTCTCACTGGATTTCAGTCTGGAGTCCAAAACAGCGTTGGTCATCTCAAGCTCTTCCACGTCGTTCCTGGTGAGGACCAGCTCTATCTTGTGTTTGTCCACCTGGCTCTCGGTCTCCTTCAGTCCGGAGTCCAAGATCCTCAGCTCCACTCTGCTCCACCACCATGTCTCTCAGCTGCAGCAGTTCAGCCCAGATGTCAGGCAGAACGGTGGTCACCAAGTTGGACGTGCTCCGGTCGATCGCATCCTCGATGCTTCGTCTCTCCGACTGGACTTCTCCCTTCCCGATATCTCCCCCATCACTGTCCCTCACCACCCCCTTACTCTCCCCCTGAACCCAAGTGTCAGACAGACACAGCAGCAAAGCCAGCAGAGATACAATACCCTTCATTGTGAATGAGAGATTTCAGCCTCTGTTCCGCTTATAAAGAGTTCCACTGTAGATGGGCAATGCACTGTAGATGAAACTGTGCCCAAGGTCTCTGATAAAATGGGAGTCAGTTGGCTGAGTGGTGAGGCAATCGGGCTAGTAATCCGAAGGTTGCCAGTTCGATTCTCGGTCATGCCAACTGACGTTGTGTCCTTGGGCAAGGCACTTCACCCTACTTGCCTCTGTTACTGTAAGTCACTCTGGATAAGCGTGTCTGCTAAATGTAAATGTAAAATACAGGACAGATAACAGATCACTTTCAGGTTATTTGTTTGTGATGTTGTTATGAGGACATGGGAAAACCGGGCTGTTCAGGGCTCTGTGTTCTTCAGTCCTTGTTTCAGCAACACAACTGGCTTTTGTCTTGAATTTCATGCTTTTCATCGATTAGTTAGCTTTGATCATTAGTTAGCTTCCATTAGATCTGTTTTCATGAAGGTTTTGTTGTTGTTGTTATTAGCCAGATACAGATACATTCGGTAGGTTTTATGGCGATGGACCAGTTGATTTTCATAAAGTGCCCTCTCCTTGGTGTGATAGTTGTGCTATCTAGTGTTCTGTTCCTAAATCTGTTTTTCCCGATTTATTTGACAGTGGGGTTGGTAAACATCTGCCCTTCGACAGCCAACCACAACAACTTAATATTCTTATTATACCAGAAGGGGTCGCCAGATTCCATGGCAACATGAGAAGAAACCAGGGCCAGGCAGAGGGGAGATAGTGGAACAATGGGGGGCTGGGGGAGGAGGCTACCAGAGGTGGGCAGTAGAGAAATAGTTAGTGTGGACACAGAAAGTTGCAAGTGGGGGTAGGGGTGGAGAGGAGGGGGCGGCTGGGGTGACAGGTGGCGTTGGGGTCAGGTGGCAAGTCTGGCATCATCCCTCCCCTGGGAACACTGACACAGTCACAGGCTGGACAAGATGCCAGAAATAGCTAAGGCCTGCCCAAATCCCCCCCTCCCCACATACAGACCAACAGATACCCAACATAGAGCAACCCCCTCCTATACCCTCACTGTATGTGTGTGTGTTGTTTTCGTGTATGTGGATCCGTGCATGCTCATGTTTGTGCCCTCCGTTGTGTGCCCGCTGTTGGCAGGTCAGATGACGCCCTCTCAGTATGAGAAGGGGGAGGGCTGGGTGCGTTCCACCTGCCACGAGAACACAACTCCTGGCTCTCACCTCCCTCAAAGAGCCATTGCTCCCTCCCACACCCTTCCACCAATACCCTTTTGGATGTGTGGCTTTCATCAATGTTTGACTTTGGTTTGGAAATGAGTTTGTATAGGACATCACTCAGTTCACTTGTAGGGAATGGTCTATAACATTTTAATTTGGGGTTTAATCTGCCTCTGGGTGGGGTGG
This sequence comes from Osmerus mordax, assembly GCF_038355195.1. Lineage (NCBI taxonomy): Eukaryota > Metazoa > Chordata > Actinopteri > Osmeriformes > Osmeridae > Osmerus > Osmerus mordax. Next base: position 10,705,734 of record NC_090057.1, on the reverse strand, counting down.
GGAGTGTAAGGAGTCTGGGAGAGAGAAGAGGTAGTAGGGATATTTACTTGTAGTACCTATGTTGACCAGTAGGTGAGAGTGTGGTCCCAGAAATCTCCTTTCTCCCCAGTTTAGGTCTCCTGTCTCTGGGCAAGTTGTTGATAGAGATTGGCCATAACAGGTGCTCTATACTCCCATTTTCTTTTCTTGTTCTCTGTCCCCCTCTCTCTTTCTCTCTTAGTTTCTCTTTCTTCACCTCTGAAATCACGTTGAACCGTTTTTATATTTATCTTATCATTTCCATATATTTCTGTTGCGTTGTCTTTTAATTTAATATTTCTTCAGGTTATCTTCCTTTCCCACAATAACTTAATAACTTAACCTTTCTTTTTGTATTATTGAAAATTGCTGTGAAATTGGTTTCCTCTCCTCTCCTCTGAACTTGTGCAGTGTGATGTGTGCTGGATAAACTGTGTGTTAGTTAACCCTGACTGCTGTGACATATACTGTAGCAGTGCATAATTAGGCTGCCAATGAACACCAATGCTATATGCTAAATGTAATTCTTCCATAACTGTGAGGAATATCGGGACAGGAGTTCAACTGGTACTTGGCTTTGAAGAGCCATGGGTTCATGTTTGCCCTATGTCACTAGGTGCTACATGTGAAAGTGATCTGGTCGCCCATCGGAGGTCACAGCCAGGTCAGCTCTCATGAAGGGCAAGACCTCACACACACGCGCACACACACACATGCACACCCCAGCACACCCAGGCACCTACACACACAGACACACACACACCTGCACACCCAAGCACACACACCCAAGCACACACACACACCCATACACACCCAAGCACCCACACACACACGCACGCACCCACATACACACATGCAAGCATACACTTCAGTTGCAGTTGAGTTGACAAGTGGAACAGATGAATATCTTTGGTTGGGTGCTTTTAACCTGGTCCTGCTACTAGGTCATTATGTGGCGGCTCAAATGAAGAATGATAATATGAGCCCAGCGCCTCAGAGATATCTCTCTTGGTCTCTCTCTCTGTCTCTCTCTTTCTCTCTCTCTCTTTCTCTCTGTCTTCCTCTCTCTCTCTCTCTCTCTCTCTCTCTCTCTCTTCCTCTCAAATCTCTCTCTATCTCTCTCTCCTGTCTCCTTCTCTTCCAACCTTTCTCTCTCTCCATCTTTCTCTCTCTGTCCTCCACTTTCTTGTCGAACGGCTCTCTCTTTCTTTCCTTCTTTCCCCGACACACACAGACGTGTTAATTTATGTCTTGTAATCAGTGCTCAGCAGACAGTGCAGAGGAATGTGACCCAAGCATGGTTCTGTCTGCCCTTCCTCGGACCAGCGGTGGAACACATCAATGAGACTCTTCAACCCCAACCCTAATTCATCTCACCAGTGAAGTCCCTTCACGTGGGTCCTGTCACAGAGAGAGGGTGGAGGACAGGGGGAGGAAAACAGAGGAAGTATGAGTTTGGGAGAGGTGTCACGAGAGAGTGAACAGACAAGAAAAGAAATGGCAAAGAGGGGGAGACACGAATGCAAAGAGAAAATCGACTTCGTTACAGGACTCTTCGTTGCTGGTTGGTTGCAAGCAAATAACAGAAATTCATTTTGTTAAAGAGAAAAATGGTTGTCACGAGAGAGTGAACAGACAAGAAAAGAAATGGCAAAGAGGGGGAGACACGAATGCAAAGAGAAAATCGACTTCGTTACAGGACTCTTCGTTGCTGGTTGGTTGCAAGCAAATAACAGAAATTCATTTTGTTAAAGAGAAAAATGGTTGGAACAACACAAGGCTATACAACAGCACACATGGTCCGTCTTTGCCCCATTGCATGGTGTGTAAAGCGTCTACTTTGATTTGGCTGTACGTGACTGCTCTGAAAGGGGACAGCTTCTTAAGCCTACTAAGTGTGTGCACGGGGATATAATTGGGCGATTTAAGGCTTGGGGAGTGTCAAGAGTCAGATGTAATTTCGGGTAGAGGAGAAAGTTTAGAGTTTGGAGACACACACACACACATACACTCAGATACACAGTCACACACAAACTCTTTCTCTCTAAGGTCAATGTTAGCAGACGGAAGGGGCGTCTGACTAAATTATGTTTGCCCAGGTGGGGTTAATTACCTGTTTGTGTATGTGTGTGTGTGTGTGTAAATGTGTGTGTGTGTGTGTGTGTGTGTGAGAGTGCATGTGTGGTGGTGGATGTGTGAAATCCCTTTTATTAGAGCTTATGCAGGGTTAATTTAATTGTGAAAGTTTGAAATCAGGATGTGACTCCCTTCCTCTCTACTCCTCCTCCTCTATCAACCCCCCCCCCCCTCTCTCTCTCTCTCTCTCTCTCTCTCTCTCTCTTTCTAACTCTCTATGTTAACTCTCTCTTATTTTTTTATGTTCTCTCTCTTAGTTTCTCTTAGCACCCCTCTCTCTCTCTCTCTCTCTCTCTCTTTCTCTCTCTCTCTCTCTACTACCTCTCTTGGTTTACCTCTCTAAATGGCACCAAGCCCCCTCCCCCCTCTCTCTCTGACTGAATGAGGATGACCTGAAAGTGGACATTTTGGTTTCTCCATCATCATTCCCCAGCGAAGAAGGAACTTGCTGTATTTGATACCTAAACCATGTCCAGTTGATTTAAGCATTCCCAGGACAGCAGGATCACTCAAAGACAGACTGAGTTGACTGGTTCACTGTGTAGTTCAGTTTTTGTGTTGAGTCATGCTGTTAATGAGAAGCTGTGTCTAATCCTTGAGTGTGTGTGTGTCTTTGTGTATGTCTGCACTAGAACCTTCAGGATTTAGGCCTACACACCTGTTTTAGTGTTCATCCTATAACGCACTCCTGTGTGTGGTTGTGCGTGTGTGTGTGTGCCTGTCTGTGAGCAGGATGCATGTGCGTGTGTGTGTGTCATTATAACCCAGCAGGCTAAAATCGCTCACAGGTGACTTTGTTTATTTGATCTAAATTAAGCCTCCGCCTCCTTCCACATGGAAGTCTGACCTCGACTCCCTCTCTCTTCATAATCCACACAACGTTCCGACAATCAGGGACGTCCCTGAAAAACACCCTCTTTTTTACAATGTGCCGTATTTATCCGCAACGAAACTCGGGAACACCTCAGAATTCCAACCGCACATGGCTTCAATTATCCCGAGGAATTCCCCCAAAAAGTAACATCGGCTAGAAGGAAAATATTCCTGTAATCTGGGGGTCTTCCTAGCATTGGGTGTGAAGGAAATTTGGGGGTTCTCTAATTGAGACCAGGTTGGAGTGGTAGGCCTAGAGCAGCAGTATGTGTTTTTTTTTTTTTTTTAAGGGACCATTTTGTTTAAAGGGGCTATTTTGGTTGTACGTGAACAAATGTCAATTTTTGGGGGGGTGCTCTTTAAACAGAGCTGGGCCCTGTTGTTATAGGAAGCAGATGGTGCGGACCAGGGAATGAAAACAGAGAGAGAGAGAGAGAGAGAGAGAGAGAGAGAGAGAGAGAGAGAGAGAGAGAGAGAGAGAGAGAGAGAGAGAGAGAGAGAGAGAGATGGTGTGAACAGTGCGATAGAGTAGGAGAGATGAGAGCCAGAGGAAGACGGAGAGAGATAGGTAGTGGTGTATACCTCTCCTCTGCCAGCAGGTGGGAGTTTGAACTAACTTTGTTCTGGCCTCTCTCCCACTTTTCTTATCATTCTGTTATCTGTCTCTTTGCAATACACACATGGTGAGGTATCCATTAAAAAGCGACAAAATGTACAAACATTTATGCAATTTTCAACCCCATAAAACACTGATACACACCACACACACACACATACAAAATCCCTTGCCCACCATGTGCATATGACTTAGACAAAGAAATCCTTTGATATGAGAATACAATTACAAGATAGGAGACTATGGGACAGGTGGATTTTAGATGCTTGAGAAACACACACGAGTACACACACTCACACACACATTGGCCTGTTTGACAGATTTATCATGTGAGTAGAGAAACGCCACCCACCACTCATACGCTGTGTAGTGACAGCTCCGAGAGAGAAAGGGGGAGGTGGAAGAAGCTGTGAGAGGGAGAGAGAAGAAAATATTTCGTGGGAAAACAGAGGAAGCAATTGAGAAAGAAGTAGAGAGAGAGAGAGAGAGAGAGAGAGAGAGAGAGAGAGAGAGAGAGAGAGAGAGAGAGAGAGAGGTGTTCAAGCACCAGAGAGCCGTTCTCCTGCAAATGGTCGACGTCTTCAGAGAACTCTCCTCCAGAGGCCTCTCTCCCTCTCTCCCTCTTTTTCTTTCTCTCTTTCCCTCCCTCTTTTTCACTCTCTCACTCTTACCCTCCTCCCCCCCCCCCACCCCCCACCCTCAGATGCCATTTGTCCACCTTGGTATTCCGATGCCCTTCCGGATGGTTCCGTATCAGTTTCCCCCCAACGCCAAGCCCTGCCTCCCCTAGCCTCCCCCCACCATGCATATTTAATGGCCGCACTCGTGCAGCGGACAAATGATTTTTATTTTTGACAGGGGAGTGCTGGGTCCGATTACATTGGGCTGAGGTACCCACACACAGACAGAAGCACACACACACTCACAAAGACACACTACTACAGACACCAACAATCGTGACACCAACTGAATCTACTGAACACACACACAGACACTCACGCACACACATGCACACACAGATACACACAAATCAAGAGCACAGTACCAAACCACACATACATGAGCTACACTTAACATGAAGTGGCCAGCTAATCCACCACTTGGATTATCATGGTCTAAAGTCCTACTTGATGACAGAGTCCAGGAGCCCACAGTAGCTTTCATTAAACCAGGATTAGACTCGGTCTAACCCTATTAACTCTGGATTAGAACCAGTTTAATTCCAATCAAATCAGAATTAAAGATTGCTGTGGAGATAACACGACACATCCACAAGACACACCAACTCTCTTTCTCTCTCTCATTCAGTGTTCAACTCAAATGGGTTTAGGATCGACGAAGAGGAGAGAGTGCAAGATCCGGAATAAACTGTTTCTCTTGAACGGCTGTGGTTTAAAAGGTAGACAAGGAGATTGAGAGAAAGAGAGATAGGACAGGGGAAGAGTGACAGGCGAAAGGCACTAAGTTGTGGAGATATTCATCAAAAGGGTAAAGTGGGAATGCAAACAAACACTGTTACTCTCACACACAGTGTCTCCAATCTTCAGCAACCTCGGAGAAAACACAGAAAACATGAGAAAAAAGGATCAATTCGAAAGGGAAGTTTGCCCCTCGACGATTGAAGTATACTGTTCAACGCAAACGTATGAACGCATTTGTCAGCACGTGAACGAGAATCCATTCGCCTGACATTTGTACCTTTGTTTCGAACAACTCACAAATGTGTGTATGTGTGTGCGTAACGTGAACTCCTTTGTGACACAGCAGTTGGCAGGTAGAAGGGACTGAGTTACCCAAGCTCCCTTTGGGCAGACTGATACACTGGAGGGCTGTCTGGGGCACGGCGTGTATATGTACGTGTGTGTATGTATGTGTGTGTGTGTGTGTCTGTGTGTGAGTTCAGGGGCCTTGTGAAGGAAGACAGGAAAAGGTGGATGACAGGCAGCGGGTGAAGGAGTGAGGTGAAACAGGGGCAAGACACGTGACCCAAAGGAGGGGTGGAGGAAGGAAGAGGTGGATGGGGTCGGCGCTCCGGAGATGACAAAGGCAGAATCAAGAATCGGGGAAGGAGTGACGGAGTTAGAGACGGATGGACGTCGAGTAGATGGAAAGAGAGGGGGGGGGAAAGAGTGAGAAAAAGATCAAATGAGAGCAGGGAGCAACGGCTGGAAAGACAGTGCCTGCCAGAGATGAAAGTGTCAGGGCAGGGGGACAGAGAGAATGGAGGGATGAAAGGATGATGGCTGAAGAGGGGGAGGCTTGTTTGGGGGGGCCTATTCAGACGCTGCGGGGAAGAGAGAGAGGGATTGTGGGTCGGACAAGGCAGCTGTGAGATGGCAGACAGACAGATGGTACAGGTACAGATGGCACACACACACACACCTGCACAGAAACACACACAAACACAGTGACACACATGGCCAGACCTTCTACAAAGAACGACTTGAAACTTTTCTTTCTAGCCACAAAGTCAAGTATTCCTAACTTTTCAGATTCCCTCTCTAAAACATCCCCGCATTACCATACCCCCCCCCCCTCCCCACCAGTCCCCCTCCCCACCTCCCCCTCCCCCATCCCCATCCACGTTTTCGGCCAATGCCATTCAGCCCTTGTGTGAATGACTGGAGCGGACCACCCTTGGGAGAAACAGGGAGGATCACATTACCCCCAAAAATGTAGAGGGCTCACAAAAGGGCCATGAGACATCGGGGAGAAAGAGAGAGAGAGAGGAGGAAAATAAGAGGAAGAAATAGGAGAGGACATGAAAGAGTGCATTAGTGAGGGAGGGGGAGGAGACAGATTGATTGGGATGGAGAGATGGTGTGAGGGATAAGGCCGGAGAGAGACTTTACTTTTACCTGTGCAAAAGATGTGGAGCAAGTCTTATAGCCAAAACGCTGATCCAATTGTGATTGGGGTTGAGTGGGTAGTATTGGGACTTTTTTTGTATGCTTGTAAAACCAAAGAAAGACAATGCCAAGTACAGGATAGTATTTGCTATCTGAATCAGCTCCAGGTCTGAAGTGGCTCCATCAGTATGTTGTTCACACACACACACACACACACACACACACACACACACACACACACACACACACACACACACAGACACACAGTCTTGTTAAGAGAGCTATTGCATTAGCTGTAACCTGACGCTGAGGGTGTATTGACCCTCTCTCTCTGGGGGGTTACCAGGGTAACACCACACACTCTGACACACTTGACCATCAGTCCACTGGTATGTGTTCTCACCAGACCCTGACTGGACAAGTCAACCTCTCTCTCTCTGCTCTCTCTCTCTCTCTCTCTCCTCTCTCTCTCTCTCTCTCTCTCTCTCTCTCTCTCTCTCTCTCTCCCTCTCTCTCTCTCTCTCTCTCTCTCTGTGTCTCTCACACACACACAAACACATAAATATGAGTATAATTAAATCTTGAATGCCAAATGTTTAAAGTAAATCCGAGAATCCCACTGTCTCACTCCCTCTGTCAATCTTCTCTATTCATCCATTCCGACTCATTAGAGCGTTGCCTTGCATTTTTTCTCCTTCTACTCCCTCTGTCTCTCTCTCTCTCTTTCTGTCCTTCTTTCAGTCTGTGAGGTCTTGGCTGACAGATTCAATTCCCCCTTATGGCCTTTACACAGTCCAGACTGAACAGCCATCTGACCCCCTGTGTGTGATGTGTGTGTGTGTGCGATGTGTGTGTGTGCTGTGTGTGTGTGTGTGTGTGTGTGTGTGTGTGTGTGGTGTGTGTGAAGGGCTGCACTGGGGTCCTGTGGTTCTGATAGATATGAACATGTTTCAACCAAATTCATACATGACAGGAAACAACAGAGATTGGAGCTTGCCAAGGAATTAGCTCGGAGACAGAGGGAGAGCATGAGAGAGAGAGACAGAGAAAGAGAGACCGATAGAGAGAGACAAAGAGAAAGAGAGAGAAGGGGGTTATAGAAAGCAGGATGAATTTGAATAAGTGAGAAAAATGCTGAGAGGAAAAGAAAGGGCGCTGATCTTACTATTTGGTCTTTCTTTATGAGAAAGACCAGAGCACGGCCAAATGAACAAAGAAGAGCCGAGAGTGACATGCTAACAGAGAGCAGATGGAGAAACAACCACATGAAAATGGTTGTGTGTGTGTGTGTGTGTGGTGTCTGGAAGTTCTGTCTTTGACCTTGAGCGTACACCACACTTGTCAGTTTCTTGGTCTGCTCCATTTGAACCCAATTCCTAATGCCACAGCTTATTATTTAACATTTTTAGTTTGTCGTTTCCTCGCCTCTAATCTCTCTTCTTACTCCTTCCAACTCTCCGCATTTTTCTGTCAGTCACCTCTCTTTAACGTCCTTTAACCCTTTCTCTGCCATTTGTTTCGTCCACTATTATACCGTATACCAGAAGGCATTGTCTCTCTGTCTCACTCACTCTCTCTCTCTCTCTCTCTCTCTCTCTCTCTCTCTCTCTCTCTCTCTCTCTCTCTCTCTCTCTCTCTCTCTCTCTCTCTCTCTCTCCACCCTTCTATTGTTCTCCCTCTCTCCCTCTCTCTCACTGCAGGTCACATGCATGTTGTCACTCGGAGCACGGGGAGTTCGTCTTCCTTTCATCCCTCTTTTCCCTCCTCCGTCTGTGTCTCTTCCAGCTCATCCTGTGTGTGATTAATGGTGTGTCTGGCAGGTATAAGATGGCTGTGACATAAATATGCTTACCCCCCTCCCCCTCCACGATTATGATCACCCTGTTGCTGGTACAGCATGACACAGACTAGTCTCTCTCTCTTTCTCTCTCTCGCCTACACACACACACGCACACACACACACAAAAACACGTTTCCCATTGGAGAAAAACCATAATGCCAAATGTGATTGATTTGCTCCGTAATGTTTTGGGGCAAAGTCTAATTTCCACAACGTTTTAAGGCAGTTATGAAAACAGGCCCAACTGCTCTGAGAACCTGGATCTGTTCTACAGACGAATGTGTTTATTTCACTTTGAGCTGTAGGATAATAGAATATTCAGTAGAATAACATGTGACCTATTCACTTGCAATGCCTGTTCCATGCTCCTTGGCCAAAGGGGAATGATCGATCATTGGAAGGGTATTATTATGTTATAAAAGGTTCCTGTAGTTGGCCGGACTTTATCTTAATCACACTCTGAGCTAAAGCAGAGGTTCATATAAATGAGAAATGATTTAGAGTTGGGAAAGAGTGAAAGCAGAGAGGAAATGGAAAGAGGAAAGGGGGCACCAGGGCTGAGAGATGAAAGACAAAAACTGAATGATGAATGTTGATTAAAAAACAAGTTGGTTTGCATTTGAGGCAACTAAAATGTGGATATTTTCTCTGCGTGAAATAGATGTGAAAACGTATTCACGGATCTGTTGCTCCTAAACCTCAAATTAAAATCTGGATCAATGTCTAATTTCTCATTTCAGCCTTGGGCTTACAGTATGCTTTTGAGAAAAGATAAAAATACGTATTATATAAAATACTCACAAGAGCCTTAGAAGAAAAAAGTTCCAAGATCTTTATCTTTCTAATTCCATCTCTTCCTCTCTCACTTTTTTTTCTCCCTTATCCCTCACTTATTTTCAATTTTTGTAATTTAGGATGGCTGTTTGTTTTTCTTCCTTCTTTCATTAGTAGTAAAAGCATAGCAGGAATTCCTGTTGCAATACAAAAGGGGTTCAGTAACGACATGGTGTGTGTGTTTGTGTGTGTGTGTGTGCGTGCGTGTGTGTGTGTGTGTGCGTGCGTGTGTATTCAGCATGTATGTGTATGAGTGGGAATTCTGCATTCCTTCAAGGCTAGATCACCAGTAGAGACTGGATTATTATTGGATCTTTTGATAGTGTGATAAGAAACGGATTGACTGCTGGTCATCAAATGGTGTCACTGCTCAACAGGAGCTGTCTGTGTATCACTCATTCATTAACAAACACTCATCCCAGGTTGTCACATTGTTACAAAATCTAAAAGCAACTGATAATAACAGAATTATTCATGAACATTATACAGACATGTTGACAATGTTGTAGCCACCATTGTCAAGTGAGGTTGCTATTTCACACTTCTTCTGGTAAGATCCTCTGGTAATTACATGATCTAACTGCTGGAAATAATTCCCCAGATTGTGTGTATGTGTGTTGGTATCAGTTATAGAATGAAAACTGTTGCAGACAGCCCAGGTACACTCTGATTCTGTGCAACTTTTGACATGTTAAATTATATGTAACCGTTTGGAACAACTTCATGTTGTCTATCACAAGTATAAAGGATGCCCCACGCCTCATCCTACACTCAGATACTAATTGATTGCTGAATGGATTAGTTAATATTGTTATCAAACCATTTATATAATCTTTTCAACCTTCTATCACAGATATTTTTTCACATTGTTGTAGAAGTGGTCTACAATTTCATGATATCCATTATTTTGATGATGATGATGATGATGCACCTTCCTGCCAAAGTAAATTCGTTGTCTGTGCAAACTTTCATGGCGAATAAAACCCTTTCTGATTCTGATGAATTGATGCTCAGGGCCAAAAGTAAGCTCCTCCCTTTCAGACACGTGACACGAACAGGAAGTTCCTGTATTGACAAAGTTGCTTCGTTGCATGTAGTGTCAAACATTTCAACTGATTCATTGTTGACCTGGGAAATGTATATCCAGTTAGGCTAAGGGTTAGGGTCTTATATTGCGGGATATACCAGACTTCAAAGCCGTACATATGACCTGCTCATCGCGCAACAATTTGAAGAAACGATTTGTGCTGTAAGTTTAATGCCATCTGTGAAATGATCTGAGTAAACGAACAGCCGAAACTAACTGACTAGTTTATGTAGCCTACATCTTCTGCTAGAATACCCACTAGATTTGAGGTAATCATGCTGCAGTTACACAGTCTAACGTTACAGTGTGAATCCACAACCCTGTCACTTGTTTATTAGTCTTAACCTGATTGATGACACTGTTGCATGGAGCAACTATCTTCCTCCACGTGCTCAACTATAACGCATTACTTTATTTCGTCAGACAGTTTTCCCTAAGCGCATCCCAGATTTTTATGTTAGTTTAGGATACTAAATGGTATCAAGTGAGTTTAATTTTATGCGTGATTACAGATCATGACCTCCTGTTCGTATTCTCCAGAAGAAGACCTAACTTGTCCAATCTGCAGGGACATCTTCAAAGACCCTGTACTCCTGAGATGTAGTCACAGTTTTTGCGAAGCTTGTGTGCAGGAGTCCTGGAGAAGCAAAGGATTTAAAGAATGTCCCGTCTGCAGGAAGATATCTTTACAGCCCCCTACGAGTAATCTGATTGTGAAGAACTTGTGCAATGCCTTCCGATAACACAGAGCAGAATTTATCAACTAGACAGTTATAAAACTAGAAATTATATGCTGATTATTTTCAAATGTATATTATCATTCTTTACACACCCCCCTCTGAAAGTCACGTGTACAGTGGGACCCGGACATGTTTTTAGAATAGACTCCATGGGTGCTAGATAGGTTTTTCTCATTCTAATTATTTACGACACCGTGAAACCAGTATTCATCTCACACTATTGGATTATTGGTAAATATAAGCTTTCATGAGTAAAACAGGCTTTCTAGAATAGGTCATTCAAGTAATCAGCCTTTTTAGGCAACAGTAGGCTAAAAGTTAGCGTGCATGCTATGTAACATAGCCTAATTGTATGTAGCCTTACAGATTCTCTACATGGTAGATGGTTTAGGCTACTAGTTTAAGGAATAATCCAAACTTTGATATCTCACTTTATAAATTGTGGTTTAGTTGCTAGCTATGGCAAAGATAAGGTTTTATAGTTATCTTCACTACTGTAAGTAGTTAATTCATATTAGTGAAGGATTTGTGATTTGCGTCTGCTAAATGACTAAATGTAAATGTAGTGATCAAAGGAAAGGTGTGTCTTTTAGTTTGGACTGGTGCCATATCTTATGTCCTAGAACTACAGAGAATAATAATTGTACATTAAGTTTTAATTGTATCACTAACCCCTTACACAATTCTTTCTCGCAGGCTGTGCTATAAATGGCCGGAAAATGGTGGGGTATTTCCGAGAAGGATGTCTCGTGCCCTCTTTGTGAGGAAATTTTTGGGGACCCGGTCACACTGAATTGCAGCCACACGTTATGTGAACTCTGCGTTAGAAAAGTCTGGCGTAATGCTGGGCTGAGGGCATGTCCGATTTGCAAGGAAGGTTTTTGGCAAAACAAACCCCCCATCAACCTGTCTTTGAAGAACATTTGCCAGGCTTTTCTACGAGAAAGAGCTGGAAGAGCTGAGCAGGACCCAAAGGTTAGATAACAGAAGCAGAGATATCATCTTCTAATGATACAACTCACAGTCTGGATATCAGATGGCACAAATGAGCTAGAAAACGTATGGCTCGATATGCTTTTTGTCCACTGGGCCTTTTATGCGACTTCCAAGTCCACGTCAATTGTTGATCTTTTCTTGAGGAAATATTCTCCCATCCTTAATTAGACACGTTATAACTTGTAATATCCAACCAGGAAAATCTGCGGTTGACACTACAGGCTTCGAAGAAAACACTCCGGAAATGCAATGAAGAGCAGCTGTGCTGTGAGGAGTCGGCAGCGCATGTTAAGGTAAGCTGCATGAACATGGTTTGATAACGTCTTGGATCGGTTACATTCTGTCCATTTAACAGTTCAAGTAGCTTCACCTCACATGAACAAAGAGGAATATGTGTTTCGTACTAAGGAGAGATACCCGGTCCTGGTTTATGATAGACCGGGAAGGCTGAGAGAAACAGCGCTGGGTAGGAGACCAGCATGCAGACAGTTGAACTCAGACAGCCAGTGTAGTACGTGTCGTTGGTTAATTGTTTGTTTGACTAATTGTTTAATAATTGTGATCCTTGTTTGACCTCTTCTCTGCAGACGCAGGCCCTCAGCACTGAGAAGCAAATCAAAGCTGAGTTTCGAAAGCTCGAGACGTTCCTGAAGATGCAGAAGGCAGCGAGGATGGCAGCACTGGAGGAGGAGCTGGAGGTGAAGACTCGCGCTTTGAAGGACAGGATGAATGGCCTGGAGGACAAGAGGTCTGCGTTAACGCAGACCATATCCTGTATAGAGGAGCTGCTGAACGCTCAAGATTCCAGTTTCAATCAGGTAAAACACACACGTTCCAGTGTGACAGGAATTATTCCTCTGGTACTGGTCATATGGAAGCCATGGACGGATATTAATAAACTGCTTTTTGTTGTTGTTTCTCAGCAGAACATTGAGGTCACGTTACAAAGGTAAGTGAGCCTTCTCACGCATTTGTTAGTTGAGTTTGTTTCCTATAGTTGACACCGACAGCTTGTCTGACTTGTGATATCTCCTGTCCCAGAGCCTCGGACCTCAACATCCAGTTGGAACCAGAGACGAATACCCTGCTGAACGTGGCCAAACACATCGGAAACCTTGGCTTCCACGTCTGGGAAGAGATGAAGACGCTTGTTAAATACAGTGAGTTGACATTGAATGTTTATCGAAGATGAGTAATCCCTTGAGTGTCCACACTGTTGAGGATTGTATCAGCTGAGCTGATACAATCCTCTCGTCACGGGGAGAAAGTGACGTTCGTGTGTTTCTACTGGGATCACTGACTTGTTGTCGTGTTCCTGCTCAGCCCCAGTCACCCTGGGCCCCAGTCACCCTGGACCCCAACACGCCGACCCCCTGGCTCATCCTCTCCAAGGACCTGACCAGCGTGAGAGACAGGAGCAATGTGAAGGTACCACCCAACCCTGAGAGGTTCGAGGGCCCCTGGGTCCTGGGCTCCGAGGGCTTCAGTCAGGGGAGCCACACCTGGGACGTGGCCGTGCCGATGGAGGACTGGTGGGTGGGGGTGGCCCCCGAGGCTGTCAGCAGGTACGACCCCCCAGGAGAGATCTGGGCCGTCCACTGCAACCCCTCCGGCGATTACTTCATCCTCCGTCCTAGCCAGGACGCCGTCCAGCTCGCTGTTGATATGATCAGCAACCGCCGAGTGACTTTAGACATGAGGAGAGCTTTGTTTTTTTTCCGACGAAAACACACACCTCCACACAGTCTCACACGCCTTCCGGGAGAGAATGTACCCCATTTTTAACTGTATTGATCGGCTGAGCGTGTTGTCAAGGGCCCTGCCTCTTACGCTGGAACCGGGAACATTTTGTGACCACTATAAGGACTGCCACTGTTTCGAGAAGCGTGACTTGTTCGATGTTTGAGAGGTGGGGTTATTGCTGCAAAGTCGAACTCCAAACCTCGTTTCAAGTGTTCGTGTCACGGCTTTGACCGTGACCAAGTTGTGTTGTTGCTCAGTGCTCCTGACGGGTGTCTTGTGTTTGATATGGGAGTGAAACTAGCAGTCACTACTGTGTTTACGATTTGTGAACTGTTTTTGTTCTTCAATAACTTTTTCTATTGTTGTTACTCTGTAAGGGTGATGTTTTGGACTCGTACAGAGGAATGGACGCATTCGGTTTGAACCAAGTCAAGTTTCTCTCGGCTTGATATCTGAATGTTCAAGAAACATATTGTTTACGTTGAATCAATCTTGAATTTGACCTTATTTCATGCATCGATTGTTCACCTACATCTTGGATGCTTTTGATGGCTCATGTGCCACTTTTCTTTTGGACCATTAAAGTACATCAACATATCCTTCTGATATGTAGCATCTTTACCTCTAGTGTGAGGCCGGAGACACTTGCGTTTGTCCCCGGCTTTGAAACAATTCGGTTAGATGTCAGGGAGATTGACTCGTTCATATCTGACTCCGATTTAGAAATGTGCAAGTGCGTTACTTGTAACCTCGAGCGCTAAACAGTCAATGACATGAAACTCGGACGTAGGTAAAAAATAGTCTGCTTGATCAGGGCACCGGCCTTAAAGTATGCATACTCACTAGGTGGGAGTCAGGTGGCTGAGCGGTTAGGGAATCGGGCTAGTAATCAGAAGGTTGCCAGTTCGATTCCCGGCTGTGCCAAATGATGTGTGTTCTTGGGCAAGGCACTTCACCCTACTTGCCTCGGGGGAATGTCCCTGTACTTACTGTAAGTAGCTCTGGATAAGAGCGTCTGCTAAATGACTAAATGTAAACTAATCAGCCGTTTATCTCTGCTATGGATATGTATTTAACCACCATCACAGTATGTAAACTGACCCCCAGAGGCTACAGTATTACTTCGGAGCATGGGAAGCCCACTGTCAGTGACTCAAAGGCTATAAGTTTAAACCACCTACTTCAAAAGTGCATGTCTAAAACCTGTATTAGCCATATCAACCCAACTAGATCAAGGTTTTCACTGCCGTAGTGTGATAGATGCCTACCAGGAGAACCAGTAACTTAAATGCACAATGATAGTTTATTATCTAATAAATAGTAAGATAATCAATACAATAATAATGAAATCAATGCAATCATTAAGTAAGGTATTCACAATGAAACTAGTTGCCTAAAGCAACTAAAGAGGGAGTCAGGTGGCTGAGCGGTGAGGGAATCGGGATAGTAATCCGAAGGTTGCCAGTTCGATTCCCGGTCATGCCAACTGACGTTGTGTCCTTGGGCAAGGCACTTCACCCTACTTTCCTCAGAGGAATGTCCCTGTACTTACTGTAAGTCGCTCTGGATAAGAGCATCTGCTAAATGACTAAAATGACTAAATGTAAATGTAAAGCACCGGAGCTCATCTAGTAAACAAAACTCAAAGTGATTGGTAAATCTTCTCTATATATACACCCAAACCTGCATACTAAAATAGGGACACCTGCCATATGAAAGAAAGGTTGTCTAACGCATACAAATTCAAATTGGACCATCACTCATCGTTACTCAAGGCTGCAGTGGACCAAGTGTTATTCCTTTTGCAAGACAAGGGAATATGTAAACACGTGTTGGACTACTGCATTTTACATTTAGTCATTTAGCAGACGCTCTTATCCAGACAGACTTACAGTAAGTACAGGGACATTCCCCCTGAGGCAAGTAGGGTGAAGTGCCTTGCCCAAGGACACAACATCATCTGGCATGGCCGGGAATTGAACTGGCAACCTTCTGATTACTAACACGCTTCCCTAACCGGTCAGCCACCTGACTACTGCATGCACAAGCTCTGTAAATATACATGTTACAACATAAAAAATATTACTAGAATGTAGAAACAAAATCATATCAAACATGACATTGGTACTGTAGTTCTAACAGCTTTTAGTCAAACTGGTACTGAATATTTACATGAACACAACTTTTAATGATAATTTCAGTCTTCCTCGGTTCACCTTCCTCTTCAACTGTTGAGAGCACCTCTCCAGAGGTGTGTCATTCAAGTGTGATTGTCATTTTAATTACATTCTGTTTTGTGCAAATCACGACTGTCCCTAACGAGTGTCTGAGCGACCAGTGACAAAGGGGCTTTATCATTCAGGTCTCTGCCAACACAGCCCTACACTAGTATCAAAGGACAAGGCATTGGCTTTACTTATTTCAAAATGGATTAAACTACTGATGGCATACACTATTACATTATGATAACTTTCCTTAAAAATAAATGTCTTTTTAGTCTTTTTGTCTTCATTAATACAACACAGATTTAAGACCCTAGCCATGTGCGGTCAATCCACACACACACACACACATCTGTGTTGGCTATCAGCAGAGGGAGTTTATATATTCCCCCCAGGCCCAAATCGCTGTGACCCAGGCAAGGAGGTGAGGTTGTATTCTTATACCACAGAATGTTGGAGCTATGTAAATCTTCTCAGAATCGCACACCATAGGTACATTCACACCTCTCTTCCCTGTACTCCAAATGTGCATCCATAGTCTTATCTCCTGTCTTTAGCTGAATTCATTGCCATTTTACACACAAACACACACCCACATCGTTAAACAGGACAGGGTCACAGCAGTGAAAGTCACAAATGATTCAACCTTTGACCCCTGAGAATTGATATGGAAGCCTGAATGAGTTAACATGTCTGACCTGCTGCCTATAGACTTCTCAGCACAAACACACAGCACCATACATACAGGCACCTGTGGCAATTATACATGCATTTTGTTAATAATGCACTATATATACATATGCTTATTGAAATATGCTTGTATCTAATTTGAAAATCTTTGGTTGGAAATTTAAGTGTAACGAAAAAGCTGAAACCTAAACTAAATCTACTCAATTTGACCCTGACAGTATTACTGGATTCCTACCCCCCCACACACACACACAAACACACACTCAATCTACTTCTCTCTCTCCTGTGTCTCCGTTTGCACGGCAGTATAAAGGACACGCTCAAGCACGCCAGATGGGAGTGACTGGAGGGCGGTCGTCTGACCCATCAGCCCCCAACCACGCCACCATCACCCCCCTTATTACCCAACAGTAGAACCTGCACAGCCTCAACGACAGACCCCGGGCATCAAATAGGCCTTTCCTGCCCTTAGACTTGGGTGGATGTACAGCCTGGGTTCTATTACTTATAATATGGGAATGTCTCATATAGGGGCTCTGGTTCCCTCCCCTGCCTGGTTTAAGGATTAGAGCCAGAGAGACTGGTGTGGGGGCGGTTCCTCCTGAGATACTCCTGCACTAAACTATTATGTCCATAACCATAAAACATTCAATCTACATGAAGCCAAACGTTTGGATCTGGCTACAGTAGTCCCCCTAAGGCCCTGCTGTAAAACAGAACCTGAGCTTCTATTATAGAGTTAGCCTGGGAGAGAAGGAGAGGGAGAAGGAGAGGGAAAAGACCGAACGCGGGGAGAAAATCGGAGGAGCGTATATAGCTGATGGTAAACTAATTTTGTTGGCCCATCACAAGAGAGACGCCCACACACTCCTGCACACAGACACACACTGTCTGTCTCTTTCCTCACACACACACACACACATGGTTTCTCCAAACTAGTGTCTTGCTCTCTTTAACACACACACACACGTATGTTAAGGCATATGCTCCATCATTTGCCCAAAAGGACAAATGATTTGAGAAAGAATTCAGAGTGACCCTACGTCTGGCACTTCTAAGTGCCTGTTTAAGTCATACACATCCCACTCTGTAGACACACACAGCTTCTTTCGAGGCACACAATCATGTCCTCATAAACAGAGCCAGGATCTCACCTATTTCCTCTGCACCACACACACCATTGAAGGTAGATGTGAAGCACACCCTCATATGGAAAGAGTTGATTCAAAGTTATTTCGTTTTGAAAGGGAATGCTAGGTTTTTGAATCAAATTTAAGTAACCCTTTTTCATCTAATTGCTCCCTATCATTCGTGCACGGTCCATGCACATACTGATGGAAAATTACATTCTCTCTCCTGTTCGCGGTTACAGTGTTGGCCATTATGTGTGGTGGCGTTAGTCATAATAATAAAGTGCCAGATAAGTGTAACCAGACCCGGAGTCACTCGGCAGGACATTAATGGAATTTACGAGGTGGTAAATATTTCCTTTGTTCCTCTCTGCAGTAGCCTGTTGCAGTAATTATGGAGTGTAACGGTCCTGGGCGAGTTCATTGCCCCCCCACACCCCCGCCTGCACACACACACACACACATCATCTGACCTGTGATTTCTTTCATCTGACCTGTGATTTCTTTCATCTGACCTGTGATTTCTTTCTCACCCTTCTTCTATCACAATCTAGTTGTATATGGGGGGGGGGGGGGGTAGGATATATGGTGTATGCTGTAAGCTATACAGCTGAGGCTAAGGACTTGGCAATACTGCTCAATTCGCATCGTCTGGTGAAGTTCAAGTTTATTTAACTTCTTAAAACGGAATATTTGAAACTCAAGCATGCCGTATGGCTATCTTTTTCAAAGAATTAACTACCTTCAGGACCAAGGGTTGTTTCTGTGCTTATGGGCACAGAAATAAACCCGGTGTGCCATTTCCATTTGGGAAACCAATTTAGGGGCTAGGTAGAAGGGGAAAGGAGAGCGTGGGTTAGCTGTAGTAATAATCATAAATCACCTCTGAAACGCTGCAATGTCACATGCCAGAATGCGCCACTAATGACCGGGCCCATCTTTCACCGGGTATTTTTACCCGCGTGCTCTGACACTCGACTTATGGAAGCGTCCTCTCGTTTTACGTCGTCAGCACCCGGCCCAAGCAGAAGTTCCTTACATATCTATAAATACCGTGCAGCTAAACGGTATTTCTTCCCCCCCCTCCCCCTACCACCCTACCTCCTCCACTTGAATCATGAGGTCTGTGACTTGGCAAGAGAGTCGGAGTCTGAACATCTTCCCCGCGCGCAAGCAACAGCTGGCAAAGAAAATAGATACACCTGCCGCTGTCTTCCAAAAGCGACAATTTGATGATTACTTTAAATCAGTTAAATTATTTGAATAAATAAATGGCTTAATATTTAAAAAAAATAGTAAAACATACCTTTACTCACAACACTTGCCCTTTTGGCATCCCCACTCTACCCCTATCAGTTCAGTTCAGAATGCTTTATTGGCATGACAGTTCGGATTGAGCAGTATTGCCAAAGCAGTCCATATTGAATGGACATTTTAACATAAATATCATAACATTTTACAAGGAGTCTAACAATAATAATATGGCAAAATAACAGTAACATAGAAAGTTGGGGACTGTAGAAAAGTAACAGATAAATGCATGTTACAGTAAGATATAAAAAGGTTTTAACAGTCATACAACAACATACTATCTCTGCCCTTCTCTCTCTCTCTCAGGGCATGGTAGCTATTCCACTGATGTGAGTGCCTGGCAACAATGACCAAGGCTCTCCCATAATGCATTTTTCAAACCTCAAAAGAACATGGCAACTAAACACACCTCTGCTGTCTGTAGAATTTAGATAAACTATTGCAGACCAGTCCCAAGATGTTATGAGAGGGGTTCCTTTTACAGTGAATAATACGACAAGGGTGCTGTGGTCACCAGGATATTGGAGATGCTGATAAAAGAAGGGTGTGTGTGGTGATGGAGAGTGAGTAGCGTGGGATGCTGTAATGTCTTAGATGTGCCATAAACTGGAGCTCTGCTGTATTTTACTTGAGATGGGAATGCTTCTTCATTTGCATCTCCTGACAAGTTCAGCTGCATGCTAAATGATCTGCTAGTCTGCCAAGGTTATGTGGGCTTGTGTGTGTATGTTTGTAAAAAACAGGAAGAATGAGAGTGTCAATGTACTAGGTGTGCATGGACTAATGTCTCAAGCATTGTGGCTGGAATATCATCATCGGTGACATCAACTCACATCAATTACATGACATTATCATCATCAGTGGACAACCACAGCAACACAAGATTGTATTATTGTATAAGCGTCTATTAACAGTCAAAACTGAAAGCCCTAATGGCGAAACTACGTTTATGATCCTGGCCTGAACATATGCCTATTGTTGTAGTGTAAAAAGACAACGTAATATAGGAAATGGGTTTAAATGTGGGCCGACCCGTGCGCTATAGGCTACATTTAATGTTCAGTAAAGAATACCTTGTGACTTCACTTTACATCATGATATGATTTTATTTACATGAACGTTAATGCACTATTATTTTGAATCAGATTGATAGGCCTATAGCCTAGTTGTAAAAAAAAAGTAGCCTAATGAACGAAGAATGAGACAACCGATTTTTTAACAAGAAGTATTTCATATATACTGTATATATTAATATATTTATTTATCGGAAACTAATCTTTGTCATTTGATGGAAATTTTACCGTGTGAAACGTTGTAAAATGATACGCAATGTAGCTGGGTTATGGTATTTGGGAAGAGCAAGTTGTTCCTTGCTGGAGTGGGATAAATAAAACTTTGCTCATCATTTGGGCCAAACTATTAATATGTGGGCCTATGTAATTTCGGTATCCCCTCCCCCCGTACACCATTACTGCTTTGGACTCTTTCCAAACGCTGTAAGCATGGCAGCTGAACGCATGCGCACTGCGTAACGATCAACATCTCTCCGCTTCAGACTGTCTTCAATAATGTAGAAGGGGTCTTGCGCAGGAGCGCTGAAACTTTGACAACGAATCAAATAATCGTCTTACTTTTAGGGATCTACTGGCTTGTTGACCCTAACAGCATTCCGAAGTGCCGCCAGACTTTGTCACTTGTTGACTAAACTGTAAAACCGTTGCGTCTGTGCTGTTGTTCTGGGGGCTTTTGGGAGCTGAGTCCGTCAGAGCAACATTAGGTTTGGTTATTGGCACTCCTAAGAGCGAGTGACAGCACGCGAGCTGTAACGCGAACTGTGCCCCGCTTTTGTGAACCCACTCCAATCTATCATGACCTCTTCCAAGGAGTGAAAACGAAATTGGAAAGAAGTTATTTGGAGGTGTGAAGATATTCTTTTCCTGGGTATGTTATCTTTGTTTTGCTGGGGGAAATATTTTAATTGTGGGAGATGTTCCATCCTGTCTGGAATGCTTGACTGAATGTTAAATGAGCTTTTATTTATTCAATTAAGGAGCATGCAAATTAATTTGTATAAGGTTATGTTGGTATTATAAACGGGACCAGTAAGGCCGGACTGTTTGGCTCATTAATACGCCATGAGTGTGATATAAAAATGAGTCATGCATTCATCAAATATGAACCCTGTCAAAATTGGAACAAGTGTATAATTTGCCTGTTATTCCCAGCTGCCTGCTTCAAAAAATGAATATTACAGAAACATGATACGCCAATGTTACTATTCGAAGTGTAAAGTCCATATTTAAGTCCATATGTGCAATAAGTTTTGTAAGGTTGGTGGAAATTTCCTTTAGATTGTTTCATCTACGCATGCACCTTTGGCCTTGTTACCCTCGAGCTGCCTTGCGGTGTATCCGTTGTGCATACCCCCTTCCTATCTCGTGCACATGCGGGGCCTCTCACTTTGTATGACCCCCGTATACCCACGTGGAGTTTGTGTTTATATTTGATATGTAGGAAATGGGAATCTTATACCCGCACCACGCCACGACTCGGCACTTCGGGCCTGAATGGCCCTGGCTATTGGCTTGTCCCTAACAACATGACAACTCACGCCGACTTAAAATCTGATACCCACCGAAATCCATACAGGTTCGATTTCACATTACGGACGCATAAGCCTTCTTAACCAGCACGTATTTACACATGCCCATTGTTTTAATGAGATTTGGTAGATGTTTGCTATTATCATCCCCAAATATTTATCCGTAGGCAAATGCTGGTAATAGGCTACTGGTTTTGTTGCAGCACCATTTTGATTCTATGATTATTTAGATAATATGTGTTTTATTTATAGTAGCCTAACTAGTAATAATTAGACTTACAACAGTGACAATTATTTGCAATTAACACCGCAAATAACCAATTTACTTTCGGGCAGATTGAGAATTAATAAAACAAAAACTCTCAAAGCCAATTCATCCTGGAAATTTTCCAGCACTGGAAACACAAATTAAAAAATATATTAATATTAAAAAATAGTTGACGTTGGTCGCTTGCTCTTTCCATTAGGTCTGTGATTACTGTATTATATTTAATTTATAATAAAATGACTTGTCTCCAGACAGCCCACAGGTGAGTCAAGACTTCATTAGCCGTATTTAACATAGCCTAACTGTTTTCTAAAATACAGTGAGCAAAAGCGTTTATTGAAGGAGCCCACCAACTAGTTAGAAGTTCTGAAACATTTGAACACATTGTGAAAATAGACTACAGTCCTTTCATTTTACAGTCTATTATTTCAGATCGGCCTGTATGTATCCAAATCAATTCACACAATGCCTTTATAAATGTGGTTTAATTGGACAATTACGCACGGTTTGGGGCTTATGAGTTCCACAAATCAATGTAATCTATTCGTCTTACCGTTGCTGAAATAGTGTGATAGCGCTACTAACCGACTGAAATGTCTTTATGACAATGGCAGTAAACCGTGGTGACACGGTGGCACTGTGGAATGGTATTTTGGGAAGTGCCTTGCGCGCTAATTTGCGCTTCGTTTATGTTCATGCCATAGGCCTACTAACTTTTCAATGACGGCCCTTATTAATAAAATAAAACTGAACAATGCAAATAGTAAATGTAGGCAACCAAGCCAACAGTTTAGACTGTAGATATTGAAACAATAACTTTTTTATGCACGGGAGCTCTTGAGCCGACGTGACGCACGGAACCGTGGCATGAGAGAAATTCATGTTGATCGCATCATGCGGTTTGTACAACAATCTCTACGGTTCGGGTTTTATGGCGTGAAATTACCACACTGTAGATATGTAGGCTAGTCAGCTTCATACTATATCCCCTTCCCCATGTGTTATCCTGCTATGTCGCTGTCAATATGAACAGCGGGAAATATAATTCTCTCTTCTGGGATTTTGACGGAAATGGCAGGCGTATTGATTCGTTGCGCAGTGTCAGGTAACGAACTCACGGTGGAGAGACCAAGGCTGGAGGGAACTAACGTGAGGAGGAGTTGGCGATAACAAGAACGCGAGTCGCCTCTGTATACTGTCCTCCACAGAGGGTAGAGAAAGAGAGAGGGGCAGGGTAGAGATAACGCCAGGGCACAAATCAATTCGCTGAGAGACGCATTATTGTCTTCGGTTTCAGGCGAGGGGGAGCTGGACGCTATGAAAAATTAAAAGGATGCCAGTTCAAAAGACAGAGCTGGAACTGCCCTGAACACGTACTCACGCGCACACATTTGCGCACGCAAATTTCCTCGCACGTTTCCTCGCACGTTTCCTCTCTTCATATGCCAATATGACAGCGAAGTTCGAAGAGAGGAGTTAGGCACTACGTGACATTGGAGTGCAAAGTCTCATAAGGGGTTATATCATGGAGAAGAGGAATGATGTGTATGATATATTTGTGTGCGGATTTCGGTTGCTTCTGCAGACGCTTTGTTCATATGTTATCCTAGGCCCCATCTGGCCATCTCACCTTAACACAACACTGGGAAGCAGATCCCACCTTCTAAGCCTGTGTCAGACAATTGGAGTTAAGAAGGGAGCATGACACCTCATCCTCTAATGACTCCTACCCTTAGGTAGTGTGTGTGTGTGTTAGTGCACATGTGTGTGCTTGTGCATCAGGTTAGGGTGTCCATTATCCAATTTGGCCTGAGGTGTTTTTCTTTACTGAAACTGTTTGGCTGGAGAGGACAGTCATGTCACACGACCCTACAAAGATGAGTCTGGCTGGTTCACCTCTCCTATCCCTTTGAGCTGGCTGGAGTTGGACTCTGAATTATTTTGTTTTAGACACACGATTGCATATATGCACTCATACACACTCACACAAACTCTTGCCCAAACACTCACACACACATATGCACACACACTCACAAACACTCTCACGCGCACGCACACACACCCTCTCTCACACACCCTCTCGCACACACTCTCTCAGACACACTCTCTCACACATGCATGCACACACACACACACACACACACACACACACACACACACACACACACCTTACAAATAGCAGAAAGCCCACAAATAGAGAGAGTGAGCAAATTGGAGTACAGAAAAGAGTCACATCTAGATGAAGTTTAATCCTAGTCGGAATCCCATCGTTAATGAAGATGATCCAGCCCTGGATTCCTCTGCCTGTGGGAGGTGGTCATTTCCCCCAGATCACGTGGAGCTGATCTTGTGTTTCAATTGTCCCTCTATCACAACAGTCCACCCTCCCTCTCCTTTCTCACCCTCTCTCTCCTTCTCTTCATGTCTAGCCTCTGTCTTTTCCAGGGCCATTCTCCATTCTAAGCCACGCGTCCCAAGCCAAACAGCAGGGCTGCCAACCAACCAACCAGCCAGCTAGCCAGTCAATCTGCCAAAATAGCCTGTCTGCCAGTCAACAACAGTGTCCTATCACTTACCCGTCTCTGTTTTCATTGTTGATATTTGTTTCTGCAATTATCTCTCTACTTCACCCCTCATTGTCGATGATTTGCTGAAGTTGAAACAGCTTTCTTCCCCTTCTCTTGTATCTAACACTCACCAGACAGACCCTAGCCGGACACTCTTGACCACACACAAACACATACACAGGCCACACAGGGATGGTATTACCAGAACATGAGGAACCAAGCAATAACGGAAGAATAAAACAGGGGAACAACACACTGAGGGGGGATACTGTCTTTAATGTTAAGTACACTTTTGTGTTGTCAAATTCATATTGTTTCTCTCTTTTGTTGTTTGTCTCTCTCTCTCTCTCTCTCTCTCTCTCTCTCTCTCTCTCTCTCTCTCTCTCTCTCTCTCTCTGTACATGTCTCTCTACTGAAGGTGTCTTGTGAATCCTAAAGGATCCATGGATGCTTCCCAGGATCTCAGTGACCAGGCAGTAAGTGGAATGCTACGTACAGTATGTGTGTGCGTGTGCATAGGGTGTGCAAGGCCACCCACGTTTCGGGCATCGGTCCGTATGTGTGTGCGTGTTGCTGTGTGTGAGAGCGTAACACACAGCAGATGTGGTGCAGAGAGAGAGAGAGAGAGAGAGAGAGAGAGAGAGTGCACAGTAGCCATATGGCAACAGTCAGCATGAATAAGGCCCTCATTAAGGTCAGACCTCCACGCAGTCATTCAGTTAGGGACGGGGCCATACAGTAGTGAGCGGTGCGGCTGGTATCAAATGAGCGTATTCCTTCTTGTGAATTAGCGGTGATATCGAGGCACTTAGATGAGCCACATACGCACATAGTTGACAGTTCTTCTGAAATGATTTGCAGTGGGCTGCAGACTCCGCCCGAGACACACGCACATGCACACAGACGTACACATGAACACACACACAAAGTGGTTCAGAGGCGTGTTCCAGAAGCGAGGACTGTCACGTCAGTGGAGCGACCCAGATCTGCTTGTTTAAAGATCAGGCTGTATTGTTGGGGAAATGATTTTGGCGGCGAGCAAGGGCGACTCGCATTTCAAAGACGTTAGCTACGACAACAGGTGTAATTTCATCTCTTCAGCCCCAGTTCGAATGCTACAAAACCTCTCTCTCTCTCTCTCTCTCTCTGTCGCTCTGTTTATCTCTCTCTGCCTCTCTCGCTCTCTCTCGATCTCTCGCTCTCTGCCCCCAGCCCAGAGAGTAACAATGGTTTAAAGTAGGACAGACTAGATAAAATATGTTGTTGTTTTTCTGTTGTTTTTTTGTGTCACGGTCAGACTGGTCATGGGTATGGGTTACTGCTCTGATCACCATAGTTCACTGCACTCTTTCTCTCTCTCTCTTTCTTTCTCTCCTTCTCTCTGTTATTCACAGATACACACACACACACACACACACAAACAGGACCCGCAGTCACTATCATCGACCTGGCTAGACCTACTACCGCCCAAATATCAAATATTTATTCCACAATTACATCACCCCTGATTTTTTTTATGAGAATTTATATATTTTACTTTGGGAGTAGAAGGAGGGCCTCAAAAACATTGATTTACTTTGGTACTTAGAAGGATAGTGTCTGGTCACAGACCTATCAAGACCTCCTTCCTGAAGATCTGTAATGTTAAGAGAAACATTACAGAGTTTGTAAGACAAAAAGTACATAGTATCATTAATAAATAACTGTCCACATGACATAAAACAAAGTATTCCCTCAATCAACTGGCATTGAAATGGGCGTCTTCTTCGAAACTCATGCCACCCTGCCTCAGGCGGTTTGGCTGACATCTGATCCCCCCCCTTCCCCCTCCCCCCCTCCTCCTCCAGCCCAGCCCCTTCTCACCACCACCAGCTCCATCATCTGCGTTCTGATCAGGCATCCTCTGTGGACGCCTGTCTGGCTGTGTCCAGCCTGCCGTCTGGGGTCCTCAGGGAGCCATACAAGGAGCCCCAGGCATGGCAGGGAGTCAACAGACGCTGCAGGCTGCTTTGTTAACATCCCCACACTCCACCTGTTGTGATGCCATGCTTGGTTTGGCTGTCTTCTTTGGTAATTGTGGTCCTTGTAGTTCAAAGTCTTGCAATGGTTGAGATGGCAACCAAGGAAAGAGCTGAGCTTGAGGTTGAGTCTCGAAACTGGCAGCATATTTCATTTGACCTGTGAAAGGGTTGAGATGAAGTTTATTTGACTGTACCAGCTTATGTCCTGGTAAACCGGCAAACAGCTACCCACCCACTGACGGACACACACACACACATACATAGTCACACACACACACTCAGACCCTTCCCAGCTCCCTTCCATCCTGTCTGAGTCTGACCGACAGAGAAGTGATTGAAGTCTCCAGGCTGTCGGCTGCTCCAGAAAGGGGGGGGGGGAGAGAGTGGGGAAGAGAGGGGGGGGGGGAGAGAGTGGGGTAGAGGTGAAGGGGGGGTGTTGGATGACCCTAGAGAGACCGGCAGGAGTTGTAATGTATGGCCACCAGAAGTGAAAGGAAGAGAGAGTGAGTGAGGAGGAAAGGAGGGAAAAAGGGAAAAAAAGGTTCTTTTAGACCCTGGCCTTTTCCTCTGGTGCTGAGGGAGAGAGCCTGAGTGTGGCAACTGTCCCAGTGTGTGTGTGTGTGTGTGTGTGCAATGTATATATGTGAGAGAGTGTGTGTGTGTGTGTGTGTGAGAGAGAGAGAGAGAGAGAGAGAGAGAGAGAGAGAGAAAGAGAGAGAGAGAGAGAGAGAGAGAGAGAGAGAGAGAGAGAGAGAGAGAGAGAGAGAGAAAGGAGGTAGGGATTCAGGTTGCACCCCTCTCCCACCTTTACACCCCCATATGTGCATTTATACACACACACACACCAGCACACACATATAGCACACACACACACACACACCACAGATAAAAACAAGCAGCCCAAGCTTTGATTGCCAAGGTGATGTCGGCGTCACAGATAGACTCCAAATCTGCCCCACAACGCAGGCTGTGATGTGTGAGGGTAATACTGCCGTTTCCCTCAGCTCCCCTCAGGAGGCTGTGCAGACAGGCTTCTGCTGGGGCTTTCGGCTCCATCTTGGTGCTACGTGCAGTAGCTTCTGGAAAGGGAGGGCTTCCAGGCGTGGCCTGAAGTTCAAAACCTACTCTAAGAGGCTGTGAGGAGGTTAATCCCAAGCGAGTCCTCGTCATTAAACGGACACCATTTCGATTTGGAACGCATGGGGGTCGGGTTTGCTTCCGGGGGAAGGGGGAGGAGGGAACATGCAGACGACGTGCCGTGTTGGGGTGATGTCACAGGTAGTTTGGTTGAGGCGGAGGCAGTACTGACGGGAAGAATGGTGTTGGGTTAGAAGGTTCCAGAAAGTCCTAAGCTGGAGACGGGACTGGAAGAAAACACACTGGAGAATCAATCTAGGATCCGTGAGTGAAGAGCGTGGGCTCGAGGAGAAAAAAATACCCCAGACAGGAAACGGCAAGGTCCGAGAGTGTGCTTAGGCTGGAACTATAGTGTGTGTGTGAGTGTGTGTGTGTGTATCTTGAGGCGTTCAGTTCTCTGTTTTAGTAATACACACACCCCTCTACAACATCAGGCTGAAAGTGCGTCTACACGGAACAGAAACAGAGTGTAAAACTGGGACTCAAGTGAAACAGTTCAAATCAGGCACTCAGGATTCAAACG
>NC_090057.1:10588847-10677331 GCF_038355195.1 Osmerus mordax | reverse complement strand
TCTCTCTCTCTCTCTCTCTCTCTCTCTCTCATCTCTCTCCTGCTCTCTTGCACTCCTGCCCCCCCTGCCCTGCCCCCCCCCCTCTCTCTCTCTCTCTCTCTCTCTCTCTCTCTCATCTCTCTCTCCTTGCTTCTGCTCTCTCTTGCACTCCCTGCCCCCCCCCCCCTCTCTCTCTCTCTCCTCTCTCTCTCTCTCTCTCTCTCTCTCTCTACTAAGCTCAGTGTGTCTGATGTCTGTGTCTTAACTTTACTATTTGTGGGGGGTCATGTGTATGTGTGTGTGTGTGTGTGTGTGTGTGAAGATGCTTCAGAACCTATTTAATATCTCTCTCTCTCTCTCTCTCTCTCTCTCTCTCTCTCCTCTCTCTCTCTCTCTCTCCTCTCTCTCTCTCTCTCTCTCTCTCTCTCTCTCTCTCTCTCTCTCTCTCTCTCTGATTGAGACATAACCCTATCTAAGATGTCAATATCATCCAATAATTGTGTCATGCTTGATCCTCTGCAATCTCCAGGAGTACCCCCTCCTACACCACGTTTGGCCAAAACCAGTATGCCCAGTATTACTCCGCCTCCTCCTACGGAACATACATGACCTCCAATAACGTGGACGGGACCCGGTTCTTCATCGGCCTATCAGCTGCAAGAGTCGGCTCCTGTAATGACGGGCCAGGCGGCTGAACTCCACCCAGGTACGTCCCAATGGGCCAATCAGGTCAAGGTTAACCCCAGCAGCCCAAACTCATAGGACAGTGAGGAATAAATATACTCTTAATATGGACAGATGGAGAATATTCAGTTGATGACGGTGAGTTTTGATTAGAGTTACTAGGACTGCATCAAGTCTATGGTTTGGAAGCACTTTCCTAAAGGTTGGTGTTACATCGGCTAGATGGTGGGTAACTGAGTTCAAATCATGTTGCCCAGTCGTGATGGACTACAGGGAGGAACCCACAGCTGTCACGGTAGTTACCGAACACCGTGGTAGCTGAATTGGAGAGTTAGTCTGTATTTACGTTAGCCTCAATGACTCTGATTAGGATGGCTAGACCCAAGTCTGCTGAGGCTGAGGGAGCAAGGGATGAGGGGGGGAGGAGGAGAAATGGGAGCATACCAGGATGTAATGGACTTTGGTATTGGACTCCATTTTTCTTTCCCTTTCTCTCGTTTTCCTCATCCCTCCCTTGTTGTTTTGTTGGCAGAGATTCCTGAGTTCTGATGACAGGAGATGAACGTTCTGTCTCCGACACTTTCTTTCCCTCTTCCTCTCCGTCTCTCTCTCTCTCTTTTCACTTCATGGTCGATCTGCTGCTGTCTGTCTCCCTGTCAGACGCTTCCACTGTTTGCTGTCTTTTCGTCCCCCCCCCCCCCCCCCCCCCCCCCTCTCTCTCTCTCTCTCTCTGTGTGTGTCCTCTCTCTCTGTGTGTGTGTCTCTCTCTCTCTCTCTCTGATTGAGACATAACAATATGAGACCTGAAGCAACGTCTGGTTCTGGTTACCACACCACAGTGGGAACATGTGGAGCTCGGTGCGTGTGTGTACGTGTGTGTGTGTGTCTGGGCGTGTGTCTGTGTGTGCATGTACGTGCTCGTGTATCTCTCACAGGCATGTATATTCTATTTAAGTTCAGATGACCTACTTCATTGTACATGTATGTAAACGTTCATCAAATGTGTGACCTCTTTGGTAACCTTGACCTTTATCCTGTGTGTGTGTCTGTGTGTGTCTCTCGGGGTGTGTGGTGTGTGTTGATATGTGTCTCTGTGTGTGTGTGTGTGTGTGTGTGTGTCTGTGTGTGTGTATCTCTGTGTGTGTCTGTGTGTGTCTGTGTGTCTGTGTGTGTCTGTGCGTGTGTCTCGGTGTCTGTGTCTCTGCATGTGTGTGTGTGTGTGTGTGTGTGTTCCAGGGGACTTTGAGACTGTGCAGAGCCCGTCCACGCCCATCAAGGAGCTGGATGAGCGTGCGTGCAGGAGTGGGGGGGGGCAAGGCCCGGGGGGAGGAGCCGCAAGAGTAACCCCTCCCCTCCCCCCGACAGCGACCTGGAGGTACACATCATCCTCATCCTCAGCCAGAACAACATGAAAGAATCACCAAATACAGAGGATTCAGGATTCAAATTTTTTTCTTCCTCTCTCCCTCCCTCCTCCCCTCTCCCCCTCCTCCCCCTCTCCCCCTCCTCTCTCCCTCTCCTCCCTAGCGAGTGTTTGTGTGGGACCTGGATGAGACCATCATAGTGTTCCACTCACTGCTCACAGGCTCCTATGCACAGAAGTACGGCAAGGTGAGGCTATACCCTCCTCGCACACAAACACACACACACGCCCCTCGATTGTCCCTGGTATCCCCCACCCAGCCTCCATGGGCCTATACCCTCCTGACCCACAACTGCTTCCCTCCCACCAGGAAACAAAATGCTGTTCTGTGTCCTCTAAAGTGTGCTCCTTAGACCTTGGGTGGTTTCATTGTTTGCGGTCAGGGATACAAGCTTTTAGTGGGTGATGTCGTTTCCTGTGGCTGTGGAATACCACGGTTTATAGCCGGGGTTTGTGGGAGCTGTAGTTCTCTGTAGTTGTGGAATGTTTATTGTAGGGGGTCTCAGAGGGAAACACACTGGCCCAAGTGTATTGTAAATAGTTACTTATTTAAAGGTTGGCGGTGGGTGTGTGCACGGGGAGTGTGCATACGCACATTTTCATGTGTATGTTGGCCTATATGAGGTTGCGTGTGTATGTGTGTGTGTGTACCCCGTGGTACAGTAAATTCTCCATGGTTTGTGCTCCTTGGCTGAGGTGAGACCCAGAAGAGGATTAAGAGACTACACAGTGTAATGGATGTCAGTCTGGGGACCGCGGTAGAGCAACGCTTCCCTCAGCAACAACCTCCCCCCTCCCCCACGCACAGAAGAACAACATCCAGCTCTTCATCTCTGATTTGATGACCCCGCTTCATGTCCTTCATGTCTCATAGAGTCACCTGGCCGGGCGTGCAACACTGCAGGCTGCCTCTCGCTATGCGTCCCTGATACAACTGGGGCACGCTCTTTCTCCTCGGCACCCCTCCCCTCCCTCCACCCCTCCTCGCTCCTCTCGCCAAGCTCTGCCCTCAAGAAATATGGCGGCAGCTGTTTCTGTTCGCACCTTGCCCAAATGACTGTTTATGCCGTTGCTGTAGTAACGCCTGTCTTCCATTGCGCTCCGTGTCGGTTCTGAGGGCGCGGTATTTCCTGAAGAATCTTTGCGCACAAACACACGCAAGCACTTACGCGCGCGCGCACACACACACATTTACATTTTACATTTACATTTATTCATTTAGCAGACGCTCTTATCCAGAGCGACTTACAGTAAGTACAGGGACATTCTCCCCGAGGCAAGTAGGGTGAAGTGCCTTGCCGAAGGACACAATGTCATTTGACACAGCCGGGAATCGAACCAACAACCTTCAGATTACTAGCCCGATTCCCTAACCACTCAGCCACCTGACACACACACACGCCTCATGTGTGCACAGGCGCACAAGTGCTCGCGCTCGAGGAGACACGCCAGCTCACTTCGCACGCTGACGTCCCGACGAATATGCTGATCCGCTCATACGCGTGGCATCGACACGCGCCCAAATGCACACACGCAAGATCTTTGCAAGCGCACAGTAAAACACTCACCCATTCCAATCTGTTGTTCCCTCCACAACCCCACACAGGCTAGCTTCTTCCCTCATTCCTCTCTTTGGAAGGTTACGATGAACCTGCTAGCTGATGCTCACACAGTTGGCTGTTTATCTCCCTCTGTAAGGGTAATGATGACAGAGTAGCGAGACAGAGACCAGCTCCATGTCCAAGTGACAGGCCACCACTGTTTCCTGTTTAATACGCCCGCTCGAACAGATTTCGTGTATCTATCATCTTTTCTAATGGTTTACAGTCATTTCAAATGGAGCCTAAATGATGTTTCTGGTTTCGAAAGGCAGGGAAGGGTTGTTGAATATAATGTCTGTGCCAGACTGGTGTTTGGCTGGGACTGTCATTTCCATTCCCATTTTCAAAATTTCCCACAATTTAGCAACTTTCATTCCAGCTCCCTTTCTTCCTCATTCGAGGCAGAAAACTCCCTACCTCTCTATCTCTATATTCATCTTCCCTTACCCCCTTTATCCCTCTCAACCCCCCCCCCCCCCACACACACACACACACACACACGCACACTTTTCTTCTGGATGGTCGATCATGTTAGGCTTGTTCTATTCTGGGAGTCTGACAGCGTCAGCGAATCGTGCGGCAGCTTGCCGACCCTTGCTGACCTATCGCAGATGATGGTTTTTGCAGCTGAGCTGTGGTTGGCAGAGTTTACCACCACCACCCCCCCCCTAACCCCCCCAACCCCACGGGCACACAAACACACCCCACATGCATGCACGCACTCACACTTTACACGCACACATAATCCCATGCATGCACCCCCAGCCCCTCCCTTCCTGCCTTTATCCCCTTTAACCCTCCCAACACATACGCACGCACACACACACCAAACACACACACACACACACTCACAAGCACATACTCACACCCTCCGAAATGCACTAAGCAGCCCGCCCCCCCCTCCCCCACTGTACAGGGAATGTTGATGGGACTGAACAAGTGCAACCTGTCTTTCTGTCAGCATCTGCCCAGATTAGGACTGCATACCAGCTCCTCTGGAGGGGAGGGGGACAGAGATGGGCCGGGGCCGGGGGGGGGGGGGGGGGGGAACAGGAGGACCGTGACCATTCTCAATCAGAGGATGACAACAATAATGATGATGATGATGTTCGTGGCGGTGATGATAATGATAGTGACGATGGCGACGGGGATGAGGATGTCGAGGTGGACGGTGACGCCGACGAAGGTTCCGAAGACGATGGCGATGATTAGGGTTCCGATTTGCGACGCGCGTGGGGGAAAACGAGGACGAGGAAGATGGCCTTGATGATGACCATGAAGGTGATGATGATGATGCTGATGATGACCTTCCTCTTCTCTCAGGATCCTCCCATGGCAGTCACACTGGGGCTCAGGATGGAGGAGATGATCTTCAACCTGGCTGACACACACCTGTTCTTCAATGACTTAGAGGTGAGCTCAGGAACACACACAAACACGCACCGCACACACGTCCGCATTTCAGACCTAGAAACCGGGGAACGAAGGAGGTAGAGAAGAAAGATTGCACGCTAAGTTATTAGCTAGGGCCAGTACGGGTCAAGGCCAATAGGCATTCAAGGTAGGACCAGTGTATGAATCTGTGTGTTGATACTGCCCCCTAGTGGCAAGTAGAATCTTAGCTTTACTTTGTGACATGGAGTCTTATGAGGAAGGTTGAAAAAAGCATGTGCAGGCTGATTGTTTCCACGGCAATACACCGTTTAGATGAGTGGCATCTCATTCGTGGACTGTTGTGATTCAATGAATCCCAGAATGTCAAACTGAGACTTAAACCTGTGTGTGTGTGTGTGTGTGTGTGTGGGTGGGTGTGCAGGAGTGTGACCAGGTACACATCGATGATGTGTCCTCGGATGACAATGGACAGGACCTAAGGTGAGAGGTCAAGGCGACTGATTATGTTCATAGCTGTTGGAATATACATTGTGTGTAGAGTATAATGTGTTTGCTGTTATGTTACAGTTATGTTGTATTTCTAAACATTGTGTATGATTTGTATAGTCATTCCTGAAACTGTTAATGACATGCCACTGATGAATAATGCTAAAATGTGTGTTGTCATAGTCAACCATAGAAATATATTTATACAGTAATATCCCAACCAATAATAACCCCGAATATACTATAACCACAAGATATCAATACATGGATGAAAATTGAAATTCCATATTGTCACCAGTGTTTGCAAAGTATTTGAATCACGAATGAACAGAGCAGATTTTTCAAATAAAACATATCATTATTATTATTATTGACAGTACTTACAGTTTTGCAACTGATGGCTTCCATGCAGCTGCAACCAGCGCGAGCCTCTGCTTGGCTACGGGCGTGCGCGGCGGCGTCGACTGGATGAGGAAACTGGCCTTCCGCTACCGACGAGTCAAAGAGTTGTATAGCACATACAAAAACAATGTGGGGGGTAAGCCAATGGGAGATAACTTGACTGAAAGCGGAGCCAAACGTAGCGTGTCTTGGAGGGCTGGGGCGGGGGGGTTAGCTGCTAGCTCATGAGCGAGAATAGGTGTGCTTCCTGTTTCAATTGGGGCCTGGTCGGGATCCATGGTTTTGCTCAGAGGGCGTGACATCCTATTGCATCATCATATGGTGTACATGTGTGGGTTGGTAGACAGTGTTATTTGACTATCCGTGTGTGTGTGTGTGTGTGTAGGTCTGTTAGGCCCGGCTAAGAGGGATGCGTGGCTGCAGTTGAGGGCTGAGGTGGAGGCGCTCACTGACTCCTGGCTTACCAACGCTCTCAAGTCCCTGTCGATCATCAGCTCCAGGTGCCACGCCCACGCACCGTACTGAACATGCCCACACATCATGTTGAACACGCCCACACATCATGTTGAACACGCCCACACATCATGTTGAACACGCCCACACATCATGTTGAACACGCCCACACATCATGTTGAACACGCCCACGCATCGTACTGAACACTCCCACACATCATGTTGAACACGCCCACACATCGTACTGAACACGCCCACGCATCATGTTGAACACGCCCACACATCGTACTGAACACTCCCACACATCATGTTGAACATGCCCAC
This sequence comes from Osmerus mordax, assembly GCF_038355195.1. Lineage (NCBI taxonomy): Eukaryota > Metazoa > Chordata > Actinopteri > Osmeriformes > Osmeridae > Osmerus > Osmerus mordax. The sequence goes on along the minus strand of NC_090057.1, from coordinate 10,670,584 downwards.
GCATCGTACTGAACACGCCCACGCATCATGTTGAACACGCCCACACATCGTACTGAACACTCCCACACATCATGTTGAACACGCCCACACATCGTACTGAACGCTCCCACACATCATGTTGAACACGCCCACGCATCGTACTGAACACACCCACGCATCATGTTGAACACGCCCACGCATCGTACTGAACACTCCCACACATCATGTTGAACACGCCCACGCATCGTACTGAACACACCCACGCATCATGTTGAACACTCCCACACATCATGTTGAACACGCCCACGCATCGTACTGAACACGCCCACGCATTGTACTGAACACGCCCACACACCGTACTGAACACGCCCACACACCGTACCGAACACGCCCACACATCGTGCTGAACACGCCCACGCACCGTACTGAACACGTCCACACACTGTACCGAACATGCCCACACATCGTGCTGAACACGCCCAGACATCGAAATGAGCAAGCAAGGCACCAATCTGTTCAAATCAAAGAGGAGAGGGGAGATCCGATGAGGGTTTACCAATGTGTTCGATCTCTCTCTCTCTTTCTCTCTCTGTCTCTCTCTCTTTCTCTCTCTCTCTCTCTCTCTCTCTTTCTCTCTGTCTCTCTCTCTCTGTCTCTCTCTCTCCCTCCCCCGCTCCTTCCAGGAGTAACTGCGTGAACGTGTTGGTGACTACAACACAACTCATACCAGCACTGGCAAAGGTTCTCCTCTATAGTCTGGGATCTGCTTTCCCCATAGAGAACATTTACAGTGCAACCAAAATAGGTAAGAACTGCACCACTCACACACATACTCAAACACACACACCCTTACATATTACAGAATGGACTTTTGAGTGAGCTCATTATTTAGAACTTGTAAATATGGAAGGTGGACCAGCCCTTGCTGACAGATCTGCTGTCTGGCCAGTCAGCCTCATGCTGAGAGGAGGGTCACTGAGAGGCTGCCTGTGGCTCAATACTTGTGCATGGAATGTGTCCAAATGTGTGTCTGTGTGTGATAGTGAGAGACACAAGGAAGACAGAGGGGGGACAGAGAGAGAGACAGAGAGAGAGAGAGAGAGAGAGAGAGAAGAGAGACAGAGAGAGAGAGAGAGAGAGAGAGAGAGAGAGGGAAAGAAAAAAAGACAGAAAGAAAGAGAAAAAGAGAGAGATCATGGCTCTGATCATGAAACACACTTTGTTTTGTGCCAAATGAAAAACAGACAATGCTGCCTTGATCACATGAGGAACACACGCACACGTTGCCTGTCAAATGTAGTCAGACTCAGGTTCAGTGTCAGTTAATTGAACCACGGCGGTCATGGCCTTTCAACGGTCAAATTTCCCCGACCTTTGGTCGTGGTCAGCTGGAGTGGACAGGGCCGTGAGCAGCTGAACACTAAACCATGCCCCTCCCAGTCCCAACTCTCACAGCTCAAACACATGGGAACAGTCATCCCAGTTTGGACAGAGGCTAGCATTCCAACCACTGCCAGGGGTCAAGCACGCACCTCGACCGCAGTCAAACTTTGCAGTCGACCGCAAATGAACCTCACTTGAGGAAACAAACAACCAGAAGAGAGGCAGCCAGCACACAGGAGGGAGCCAAGCCGTGTGTGTCTGACTGAGTGACTTGGACCATGTGGAGCTAAGCACCCATGAAGTCCCTCCATGAACTCACACCCAAGGTTCATTCTAGTCAGGGTCAGTCACGATGCTCTGTTTGACAAGAACTCAATCTCCCATGAGTCTGTGGGAGTTTAGCCTTCAAACGACAGAAGTACACTCAACTACACTAGTCCACCCATAGGTGGCTCAATAGCGGCGGAGACATGAAATAGTTTCCTTGACTAATTTATTTGACAAGGTGGTGAATCCTAACCTGGTCCATGCCTGTATCCCCAACATTGATAACTAATCTGACATAGACTGGATAGATTAGTTTAATAAGATCATAGCTCTCTTCTACCCATCCATACAGGCATGAAATCCATGTTGTGTCAGTCTAGGGTCAGTTTGGAAATCAGTGTCTGACCTCGTATATGTGTTTCTGTGTAGTCATGGCTACGGTTAGTGATGGTTTCCGTCGGAACTGGAGAGCAGCATGTGTGTGTCGGTATCTGTTAGAATGACGTCTCTCCTATGTTTATGGAAAGTAACCCAGATGGTTTGTGTGCGCGTGTGTGGTGTGTGTGTGTGTGTGTGTTAGTCCACGTACAAATTCCTGTATCTGTCTTCTTCCTGCTGTTCCCTCTCATTCAAATTTTTTAAATTAATCTCCTTGTCACATCCTCTTTATTTCTCACCCCTCCCCCCCCACCCCCCTAAAAAGCAAAGAGAAATCTGTTAAAGACTTTGTTTGTCTCCAGGCAAAGAGAGCTGTTTTGAACGTATAGTCTCCCGCTTTGGCTCTAACATAACATATGTTGTCATTGGCGATGGGCGCGATGAGGAGCATGCAGCCAGCCAGGTAAATGTCCACCTCTTTTCTCAATCTCTGAACTCTGACCTTGTCACCCCCTTGTTTATTTTGCAGGCAAAGAGAGTTGCTTTGAGCGCATAATGCAAAGGTTTGGCAGGAAAGTAGTGTATGTTGTAGTTGGGGATGGTGTGGAAGAGGAACAGGCAGCAAAAAAGGTAAAGGACCTGGCCACGCCCCCCAACCCTATGCAGCGTGTGAGCTCTGATTGGACAAGCCTGCCTTTCTTTGCAGTAGTGGTGTTGAGTTTGAGTTTTTTTCTGGTTTGTGTTGGTTTTTTCTACTGGCTTACGCTCTCTGTTCTACTTGACCCTGAAATGAAAGGTGACTTTCGTTCCAAACTTTTCCAGTAGAACATTGGAACTGTAAAACTTCCTCTTTGTTGAAAGACAATTTTACTCTTGAGGCCTTTGTCATCGCAATGAATAATTCAAATGTACCATGTGACAACAGTAGGGGAAGTTTTATAAGAAACCAATTTCCATTGAGTGACCGTTAATGAGTAGCAACTGTTCTTCTGCAGCTGTGTAGTATCCTAGTTGATTGAGTGGTCTTGGCATTTCCGTTTTTTGTGCGCGTGAGCGAGAGGATGTGTGCGTGCACGTGAGCGCGCGCGTGGTTGTGTGAGAGGAGGCGCGCTTGCAGGCAAGCGTGCATGTGACAGACTTTGTCAATGTAAGGTTAGACCCAATTCTGATGACAGTTATTTAAATCAACTCAGCTCTTTCAATGTGATACTCTATCCTCGTTAAAGACCACGTCGACTGCTACTGGCCTGTATCCAGCTGGGGGTTAGGTGTCTGCTGGGGCTGGTGGTGTGTAGCATAGGAATGCATGGACATTGTTTGCAGTGCTTTGGCAATCTCCTGGACAGCTACAATGCATGACATTTGGTGGTGGTTTTCTGTGTCGCCTTGAATGTTCTGTAGACTAAATCTGTGTGTTTATGTATGTGTGTGTGTGTGTCCCACAGCACAACATGCCTTTCTGGAGGATATCCAGTCACTCTGACCTGCTGGCGTTGCACCAAGCACTGGAGTTTGAGTACCTGTAACTGTTACTATAGCGATGGACACATCAAAAGTACCTGTTGTTGTTACCATGGCGATGGGCGATGATGGGAGATATAGCCCCGTCTTTTGTATCTCTATTTAAGAAACACAGTACACTGCAACGTTTTTGTCGTTTTCTTTTTTTTTTTGTGACTTTTTTAACATCTGGATTTTAGAACTCTGAACTGTCTTAAAAGGATGAGGACTGGAAGAGGGGAAGAAAGAGAGAGAAAGAGGAGGATTAAGCAACAGACAGGAGGATGAGAAGAGAGAAGAGGGATGAAAGGAGAACATGACTGAACTTTCCAACGTACCCTGTGACCTCTGTGAAACATTGATCCACCTTCGTAGGATGTCTGGGCAATGCGGGCTTTCGTCATACACCATCTCCGTGTAAACTACTTTGTAAAGTGGTTTGGAAAACTTGTTTGGTACATATGCCTCAGTTGTTGTAATCTGCTTTCCTACCCAACTTTTCAGGTTCTCACATCCCTACAACTCAAACTGAAGTCTGTGCAGTTACTGGCAACAACTAATAAACAAAACAGGGAAGAGGGGGAGAGGGGTTTGTGAATGAAAAGCAACTTAATTTTTGTTTCCCATTTTTTGGTTTCTCTCATTTTTTGTATGATTTTTTTTTTTTTGCAAGAAGAATGTGCGTCATGATGTGTCGTGCCTTATAAACGTGTTTGTGTGTTACTTTGTCACTTCTTTGTTTATTTGGAAATGCCTATGTAGATAAAAGAACAAAATCTGACTCAGAAGCTGTGTGATCATTTCCTGACATGAGAAGCCATGAAGTGACCAACATATGGATGAAGATAAACATCAATATGGGTTTAACCGTTCTAATAAGGTTCATAATGAAACTGAATTGACAAATGCGTTCTCCCGTTGAGCAGTGGCAACAAATTGCAAAATGTGCAACCGTATTCAATAATCCTAACTTCAGGATAGGCTATACCGCTCTAGCATATTGCTCATTTTATGAAATTGCCTATAGTTTATGTGACGAAATATGTTGGATTTATGGTTTGACTACCGTACATGTTCACAATGGTAAATAAAATAAAATGTGATGATTCACGGAACACAATTGATCAAAACACATTGGAAAGGAACGGGAAGACATTCGGTCTGCGACTGACATAGTAGGCCTACTGAACGCGAGGCGCACCTTTTTTTAACACGCACACAACTGGAAGCGCAAGAGATAGAATGGCTTGCTCAAATCTACTGTATAATTAGCAAACAATCTGGTTGTAATGTGGGCCTATATCATATCCTTTAACGTATCCCTCTGTCCTAATTTATAACATCATGATCTGTTTTATTGTGACGTATGGTGTTCAATGTCAATAAATTCCCAAATAGTCGTTCATGTTTGTTACAATCTTGAAGACGAGAAAGCATTTGCTTTGACTTCAGACCATGTTGGCGAATATTTGGGATCCGCATTATGCCTGTAAGATATCACATGATATACAATAATCGACGGTATATTAAAGTGGAATAGTTCATGTAAAATACGCACTATGAATGAGTTTGTCTAGTATGCGGTTGTTGAAGCCTAAATGTAAATCAACTAATCCCGTAATCAAATCCCTTAATCCTACAGATCAGCTAACCTGCACTTGATCATAAGCTTTTTTGTAATGGTCACTATTGTTCTTTATTGACAAAACATAATTTATTATTTGATATCCTCTTCTTTTAAATGTTATGGGTGATACCTGTGGATATGGGTTATAGTGTGAGTAATTATGTTTGCGTGATCAGAACACAATCACAGCGTCTGAATCATGAACGACATAAGCCTGCAGCTTCACCACAAACAAGGGGCTATGGCATCGCTACTGTCAGATGAGTATGTGTGATATTAGGCCAAAGGAATAGCAAGAACACTGAACAATACGTTGTTGGGCTTCAACGTCAGAAACTCTTAAGATACTGAGCACAGTCTGCATTGATTAAAGTAGTCTACTCACACCTTGGTGGTTACTTTGGTCAAAGCATTGAGGTCTAAAAAGCTAAATTGACTTCACCTTTTTCAGAGATCGAGATCATTTGGAGGATTGTCTATTGGATGTGGTGAGTGAAATGAACGGTAGACTACTTCATGTTTTGGCCCAAACAATACTTTAATCTTCTCAGGACAAACATCATTAGTACATTGACTGAAACCACACAAGTCCCAATCCATTACATTGTTTCCTCTTTCTGTCTGAAAAACTGCTGACTGAAGGAATTCAGCAGAGCTCCTGACCAGGTTGTGCTGTCTGAGATGGAGCAAATCAATGGCACCTTCCTTCCTGCCAACGCCGCGAGCAGAAAAGTGTGTGACCGGCTTTGGCCCATGCAGCTGTCCTGCAGCACACCGAACCAACAGCAGGCCGCTCCCGGCACACAGGAAGTCGAACCAGACCCCGTCCCGACCCAGCGGTGGGCCTCCGGAGCGACACGCGGGCCCACTTTAATGAGACGCCTCGACGACTCCAGCGACAGGTGCGACCCCGTGCTCGGCACCTCGGCCTCCCACACGGTGGAGAACGTTTCCGTGGTGGTGGAGGCCAGCCACGGTGGGGTCTCCCACGACAGCCTGAGGGTCTGCAACAAGGTCCAACTGACCGTGTGTGGAGGCGCCCTGCCCAGCCAACGCCTGCTAGCCAGCACCCTGGTGGACGGTGTGATGGATGGCTTCATCCACTACCCGTCCCTCACCATTCTGAACGCCAAGTTCACGTTCGACCGAGTGACGGAGGAGCGCGAGCCCGGCGGCGGCGGCGGCGTGCGCACGGTCATGTACGACGCGCGGGGCCGGCTGGACGTGCGCGTGCACCAGCTCAACGCGGCGTCCCGCGGGGAGAAGCTGGCCGAGAACACCATCAGTTTGGTGGCGATGTTTTTGGCCTGCAGCATTGCGGCCGATGAGCTCCAGGCTGCTACGAAGGCTCCCCCAGAGAAGCCCTCTTCCTCCTCCTCCTCCTCCTCCACCCCCCAGGGGACCTGCTGCCCTACTGGGGTGACCACAAAGGTAGGAGAGACCATCAGACAAAAAATGCTTTCCAAATAATGGCGATGGACATTGGGCTTCGGGCTGTCGTTAGGTAGCAAAGACTGGAATGATGTCAGATGCTCTCTGGCCCTTATATTCCTGACGCTCAGGAAAGTATCATGCCTGACAGACAGCAGGAAAAGTAATACCAAACCATTTGGAAAGGAGTTAAGGGTAAATGAGTCTAGGGTGGATGATTCTACTCAGATTCTGATGCTGTGAGAAGTGAGAAGATTCCTCCGATTTATTACATTTATATGATTTTCATATATATAAAGGCCCTCTATCCTGTTGCAGCCAATCGCTTTAGGTGAGGCGGACTTTCCTCCTCGGCTAAGTTTGTGAAACCCCTGTCAGTCAAGCTCAACCTGGAGGAAAGCACCAAGTTCAGACGCGAGAACTGGGGGCACCGTTTCTCCCATTTGAATTCATTTGAAACTGTTACTGATTGCAGTCCAGGAGAAGTTCCTCACACAGTGTTGCCTTTGTTCCTTTTCAGTTGAGGCTCCTTCCACAGGGAGACCCAAGAAGCAAAGGTCTCTCTACTGCTGGTCTTTCTGAGCTTTTCTGCTGCTGCTGCTGCTGCAGGAAGACCAACATCTCTAATGACTAAGAAAGTCTTCAACCTACATGCATCCCCTAAGCCACTGTTTTAGAAGACCATTGCTCTTGTGTTGCACATTCCAATAAACAGATGTTAAAGCAGCTGTTAACCGTGGTCAGATTTGAACACTTTTTACCTATCGACATAAAGATATGTTTATGTCATTTGTACTTGTGGTCGTCTATTCATTAGTCTGTGAGTGGCACACTACATATCAACATCTTGACAGGTTGATCTTACTGCTGGGATCTTACTGTGTGAGATATTTACTATCAACCACTCTTTAGGGCTGAATCTACAGAACTCAATACAAAGTTTACGTGTCCTGTTTCACCCCGGAACAGTAGGTGGAGACTGTAGGGTATTTATTTACTTGTGCTGTATGCTACGTAACGAAGAAGAGTTGAGAAGCCGGGCCCGGTCAGCTGGTTCAATAAATAATCGTGTGCAAACTGGATATTTTTTTCCTCGGATTGAGGTTGATTTTATTTCTAACTACTTAAAAAAATACTGTTTGACAACCTGACACGCGTAGGAGAAGAAATCACCCGAAAATAACGTTTAGATGTTTCTTGTGAAGGCAGGTTGACAAATGCCAAGTTTATGAACCATCGTCCAGTCGACCTTTGACAGAATTGACTTACCGCTGTTTACGTGGTTGTCCTGGTTTTGTGTTGTCTTCATCAAACCGTGTGAAAGAGAAGTAGCCTTGTTAGCACTACGGCTATCAGTATTTTAAGTTAGCCCACCGATCAGCTCGTTTACTTGGACACGATTTGCTGTAAAGGTAATGCCAATGTTGTTAGCGAAATAGTTATTGTCGTACTCTATTGCTGGCTAGCGAACAGCAACAACTTTGCCTAGCTTGGAAGGCTACTCTATGTATAATAACGGATTTGACCTTATAACAGACAGGTTGACGGAAAGCTCACTGGGTTGGAACAGTGTCCCGTTACAGACGTCGCTTGCATTTAAATTAACTTCTGTATATAGCAAACGTGTACAGTACATCGTCAAATCTATGTCTGCACCTAGTTTGGTAGTATTGTGACCTTTTGTTTTTCTTCCGTAAATTAAGCAGAGTGGGTAACACGACATCGCCTAGTCATGCTCCTGTCTCACTCCGAGCTATGGAAAGAATGTTTGGAATTTCTGTCCAAGCCTTGCACAGTGGTCCTCGGCGCCATCACCGCTGCCCTCTATTACTTCTGGGGTCGTGAGGGCCAGGTTAGTCCCGCCGGCGAGAAACCATTGTTAGGAGCACTTGTCTTCTAGCTTTCCGTTTCAGAGCCTCATATTTAGTGCTAGCTGCTGTGCTCTGTCTCATTTCCCCCTAGTCTTTCCCTGAGTGCTTCTTACCGCCATCTGTGGGCATTCACCTTGTCCATCCTCGTGTTATTTCAGAGTAACCAGGTTGTCAGGTGACGACAAGGCTGTTAGGGAGAAAATGACGATCATGGCCAGCCAAAGGTGTTCTCCATCAAAACCATGTTGTTTTCCCCCAATCCATCTGTGTAGATGTTCTCCTCTGCCCAAGTAAAGCCCGTCATGAACTGTGTGTGTGTGTTGTGTGTGCTGAATTCAGTTCCATGCAGTGTTTGTCTTTTTTTTTCTGTTTCTAGTTTGTCTGTGCTACGTCAACCAGCATACTGCAAGAGCGGCTCCAGTATAGCAGTTTCACACACCTTTCTGTTTCATCTCATTCTTCAGACTCGCTCCAACACACACATACACACACACCATGCACTTACTTGTTACACATCCACCTATGTCCTCAATTTCTCTCAAGTGCTCTGACACTTGTCCTCTCTTCTCTGTCTCCCTCTCCTCCTCCCTCCTTCAGACACCAGTTCTGGTGTGCAGCGATGCATTTCGACATTTCCTCCAGAAGCACTGTCCTGTGGTGGACGAGTGTTTCAGCCCCACACCCTGGTGCTGGGGGGGGCGTCTCCAGACCCTGGTCAGGGTCTTCATCAAGTCCAGTCCCAAGGTCGCCTACAGGAAGTAAGGTCCCCCAGCGCGTCCTCATGGCTCCGGCCAAGGGCTGATGCCGATGCCAGTCAATGTTCAGACCAAGAGCACCCCCTTGTGGACTGACATTGTCGTTCTTTTTTCTCCTTCCTTTACTCTCTCTCTCTCTCTCTCTCTCTCTCTCTCTCTCTCTCTCTCTCTCTCTGTCTCTGTCTCTGTCTCTGTCTCTCTCTCTCTCTGTCTCTCTCTCTCTCTCCCCCCCCACCTCCCTCCCTCCTCCAGTGAGTTGATCCGGACTCCAGACGGGGGCCAGATCTCTCTGGACTGGGTGGACAACGGGGTCAGCAATGCCTACCCAGAGGCCCCCTCTCGGCCCACGGTGCTCATCCTGCCGGGGCTGACGGGGAACAGCCAGCAGACCTACGTCCTCCACGCCGTCAGCCAGGCTGTCCGCCGGGGCTACAGGTCAGGAGCCTCCCCCAACCCCCGTGTCGAGTCCCATCACCGCTCATGCGTTAACCCAGATTTGAACTCACGGTGTCCTGGTTCTGCTGCCGTGTGAGATGGTATCCTCTCTCTCTCTCTCTCTCTCCCCCCCCCCAGGTGCGTGGTCTTCAACAACCGAGGCTTTGGAGGAGAGGAGCTTCTGGTAAGTGTGACGGGTCACGGGTCGGATATTGGGGACGCGTGGTCCCCTTCAGTTGGGAATAGAAAAAACAGCATTGCGATATTACATGAACACCGGTAAGCAGCCCTCCCTCCCTCCCCAGACCCCTGTGACCTTCTGTGCAGCTAACACGGCCGACCTGGAGACGGTGGTCCTGCATGTGAAGCAGCTCCTGCCCCAGGCCCCCCTGCTGGGCACCGGCGTGTCTCTGGGAGGGTGAGTCAGCCCCTCGCCACAGAGCACAACCTTATTCTCTTAGCTGGTGATGGTGATGGGTATGGGTATGGGCCCGAGTCCTTGGGAGAGGAAGTGAGCTTCCGAAACTCGCCTGCTTTTAGAATCAGCTTGGCAGAGGGTTCAGTCGAAGGGCGTCCAGATGCTGAGATGTTTTCTCTTTCTTCTCTCTCTCTCTATCTCTATCTCTCTCTATCTGTGTTCCTTTTCTTCCTTCTGTCATCCTCCCATCCTCGCGCATTGCTACATCGTTTCCCCTTCTCCTCCCCCTTTTTGTTCTGTCTCCCTCTTCTACCCCTCTGTCATCCCTCCTTCCTCGGCCGGAGCCACACCCCATCCTCCCCTCTCCTCTCATCCTCTCACGTTGAGATTTCAGGCTGTCTTAGTGATCCCGTCTGCGTGCCACAGTAACAGTAGAAGTGCCCTCTGACCACCTTTCATCCCCCAGCATGCTGCTGTTGAACTACCTGGCTCGCATGGGCAGGGAGGCGGGGCTTGTTGCCGGGCTGGCCATGTCCGTCAGCTGGGACACGCTGCAGTCGTGCGCCTCCCTGGAGCAGCCAATCAACCGCCTCCTCTTCAACCGGCACCTCGCCGCCAACCTGTGCCGCTCCATCAGCAGGTGAGAGACGGGGGCGGTCGGTGCCGTTGCCATGGATACACTGATTTCTATTTGATATTTTTTATATATATACATATATATATATGTTGACGTGGTGCGTTCATTTAGCCACCTCAATCTCCGGCTGTCTCTTATCCTCTGTGTCTTGTTCCCAGGCACAGAAAAATCCTGGAGCCAGTGATTGATATGGAGCATGTGATGAAGGTACACAAATCTCCATGTCTCTTTTCTGTTTGAACTCAGTCTGCTGTTCTGTCCTCTGTTGTTACGATCTCCGTCGCTGCTCTGACTCGTTCACTCGCTCTCGCTCTCTCTCGGTTGTGTCCAGTCGCGTACCATCCGTGAGTTCGACGAGCGCTACACCTCGGTGATGTTTGGCTACAAGTCGTGTTTGGAATACTACCACGACGCCAGCCCCGTCCACAAGCTCCCCAAGACCACGGTGCCCATCCTGTGCCTGAACGCCGCCGACGACCCCTTCTCCCCCAAGCACGGTGAGAGGCCTGGCTGAGCGACCGTCTCCTTGACCCCTGGGTCCATTATACGCACACTCATACACAACTATAAACGTTTCCCCCTTTGGTTTCTCTGCTTTGTCCCTCGTCTTCGACGCTCATTACATATGCCAGGTGACATGTTCGTCCTGTTCTCTTCCCTTCATCCCTCCCCCTTTTCTACTCTCTCCACCCACACCTCGCTCCCCTCCCCCTGTCTTTTCATGTCCTCCCCCCGCCCTCCCCCCAGCCATCCCGGTGGCCGTGGCCCAGCGCCTGCCCAACGTGGCCCTGCTGGTGACGTCGCACGGCGGCCACATCGGCTTCCTGGAGGGCCTGTTCCCCCGGGGCGAGGGCTACATGGACCGCCTGTTCGGACAGTTCATCCAGGCGGCCTTCGAGCACCCCGGGGCCCTGAAGGGGGCCTGCGGCGGCCAGGAGGAGCTGGCGGACTGACGGCACCGGCCCCCTCGTCCCAGGGGAGGAAGAGGGCGCCCAGGTATGCCGGGGCTCGCCGACTCCAGCTCAAGTGCACTTGAACTCTCCCGCTAACCCCCTTCTTCACCATCTCAGGTTCTCATCCGTCGGCCCGACTAGAGTAAGGAGCTCAAATGCACTGATTTGTTTAGTTTGTCATTTGCCGTGACCCCATTTAAAGTTACTGTAGATAAAGTTGACATGAATAATTCCTTTGATGCAGCTAGGGCAGGATTTTAGATTGTTCACAGGTGGGAACCTAACAGTTTAACTGTTAAGACCATTTTATGGCACAGTGATTTAGTTTCAGCACGTATGCGTACTGTCTACTGAAAACTCTTACCTAAGCTAAAACAAGACAGATATTGAACATTTGCACTCTGTGCGAGGAGTCTCCACATGGTTGTGTTAATTATGGTCAAGCGATTTGAAGTTCTGTTGTCTTTTCATATACTTGAGAAACTTGAACCAGCGTTTGAAATATTGATATATTTGAATCCCTCTTTTCGCTATCTTCATCATGCTCTCTGAAGACCAAACAGAAATGTATTGCTGTAACTTGACAATGGTTAAGCTCTTGTGGTAGTGAAGGAAATAGAGCGAAAGTATTAATGCTGAAGACATTTTATGATGTATTTAATGTGTGAAATTGTATAGAATGTTATAAATGATAATGCTAAGAATCCTCGTCCATGATAAGAAAACTGTCAGAATTTGTTATCAAGCTGAGACAGAAATATTGGTTTATTGATTGTTGTTGAGTTTTTGATCTTGTCATCCTATTAGGGTTTTTTTTTACCCAAATGAATGCTGGAATATTGCATTGCAACTTGTTCCTGAGCATACACATTCCTTGGCCATGGTTTGTTTGAAAACCAATCTATTTGTCGTTGATGGCCTTTCAGTAAGTTTGAAAACCCAAGATCATTTTGGACCTAAACAACTTTGGCGTGTTACTATGCTGACCTTCATGTTTATTGCTTTCCATGAGACTGCTGGTTGATGTGGTCGTTTTGCTCTGCGGTGTTATTGGGCATTGAACGGACAAGATACTGTCTCAGTACACGTGGGTTTAGCTTTAGTAGGATGAACATTACAGAGCCCAGGCTTACACACGTCACAGCAACACAAGCTAAACACACCAACATGCAAACGCATAAGCTGCCATAACACAATTGAAATTGAAGTGGAAGTATTTTCCCAAAGACGAATGGCACATAAAAATAGAAGGATAAATGTAGTATAGATCATCATTTTACACCACATTTATTCAATGGTGTTTCACAGTGTGTGTGACATGTCTGTGTTCACCCTTAATGAAAGTACTGTAATAATGATCTGTTTTGATTAGAAATGTGCACTGTTTAAAGAATGTATTTATTATGGGATTGATTATTCATGAATGTATCTGATGTATTTATTGTTTTGCTGTATCAGGATAGGACAGACAGAGCCTGTCTAGTATTGTCGACAGGGTTATGAAGGAAGTGATCAACCATGAAATGCATGTATCCAAACAGCCACTTTTGGATTAGCCGTTTTGCTCCGAATCGGAATATGAAGTGCTTCACTGGAGATGCAGTTGAAGAGATATGATGTGAAAACGAGCGTGCTTTGCTCTTCAAGCCTGTTCAACACCAGCTAAGACCAGTCCCAATTTGTCTGTCTTTTAAAACTCTCTAAAATGCCCTCCTAAATTTGATACGACTGAAATGTTCCAAAAAGAGTTAATAGCTGCTGGTCGAGTTGGCCGTGCACTAGTTCGATATGATTACCTGTTTCTATTTGACCAAGCTCACCTCAGCAGTTTGCCTTACTGGAGCGCAAGACCTACAGTATGTGGCTTGTTTATTATCCTGTACACCTCACCTATGGCACTGTTCCCTGGCATGCCCAACCCTATCAGCTCTGATAAGTGTGTATGTTAACACCCTAATAAGGTACGCTGGCATTAAAAGGGATGGAGTTTGTGAAGAAGGTAATTTGCCCACCTGGGCAGAGATCCCAGAAACATACTCTTGCCTGGGAGTTGTGTGTGCAGGATGTCCTGTCGCAGAACTCAGTTTAGGCATTGTTGAGGGGTTTATTTCTCCCTTGTTTGAAGTCTGTTGTGCTACTGAATGTTTCTCTGTGATTCAACCATCATCAACCTGCTGACAATCTCAGTTTTGTTCCAGAACTTCTCGGGTATTTGCATTTTTCCATTTAATGGGCATTAAGTACAAACGGAATAAGCACACGTCCAAGAACTGTGCAAGAGCAACAATAAGTGTAAGGGAGGAACGAGCACAGAGGTGCAGTTTTACATGCACGACTACACACACTTCCTGGTGAACTGCCAGGCTAAAGTAACAGCAGAAACGTTTTGTGACATTTTAACTAAACCTCACTCTGCATTATTTGTTTTCCTTTCAACTGTCAACCTACCATTTCATTTTTAATACCACTTCATACTTAAATATCAATTTGTATTCTTCAATAAAGTAACCAACAAAAAAAAGAATGTCAACATTGAATGTCGTTTTTCCACTTCTTCACAGGATTCAACCATTCATTTCCTTCACCTATCTTCTCAGACTGCTAGATGTTGAACATCAGATTGTAACCTTGGGTTTGTTATGATTATTCATATCCACTAGGGCCTAGATCATCTGGGTGGAACAATGTAATTATACTGGTAGGACTGGTCACCTGGGACTGGATCTCTCTCATCTGGCCGCTGCAGGTTGTTAAATGTCCTTAGGTATTGATTAACCAGGCAGGTATCAATAATTAACAGAAGACAATAAAAGCCCACACACTCTGTCACAATGCTAACCTTTTAGCCCTATTTAACTATAATGCTCTGGAAAGAATCCAGTCGTTTTGGATCACGTGTTTGTAGGGAATTAAAACAGATTCTTTCCACTTATCTTGATCCTGCGTACATGCAACCGTTTCCAGGAGTCATTATGGGATTCGAAAAGACTGGGCAAGGCGTAAGTGTTTCAGAAATGGTATTAAAAGTTGGTATTTCGTAACACTATTTTATCACTTCGGTGTGCGAGCGTCCTCTGGGGAGGTGCTGGTAAGCACGGGTCTGATATTGAATTGTTTTGTCTTTACGGCCCTGTCTGCGTCTCAAGGTCTGTTGCTGTTGACACAGGTGGGCATGGGCGAGGATAAACCGCGGTGGCCTGTCTTGTCCTATCTCTCCTTCTCTGTGTTCTTCGTTCCCCCCGTTTCTCTCTTCTTTCTCTCACCCCCCCCCCCCCCCCCCCCCCCCATCCTCCCTTCCTGCCTTCCCCTCCATCCGTGCGTCGGTCGTCAACCTCCAATCCTCTCTTTCTCAGCCCCGGTCTGCGGCCCCGCTCCCTCCTCCCTCTCTCCTTCCCCCCCCAGTGCATACCCCCTCTCTCTCCTTTCTCCCCGCTCCCTCACTCTCTCCTCCCCCCCAGTGCATACCCCCTCTCTCTCCTTTCTCCCCGCTCCCTCACTCTCTCCTCCCCCCCAGTGCATACCCCCTCTCTCTCCTTTCTCCCCGCTCCCTCCTCCCGCTCCCTCCTCCCTGTTTCCTCCTGCCCTCCTCTACCTGGTGTGCTGGGAGGAGCCCGGGGCGCTGGCTAATGATCCAGCACACCGAGCAAGCAGAGCAGCCTGACACGAGGAGAAGAACCGAACGCAAGGGGGGGAGGGAGAGAGAACGAACGAGGAGATAATTGGCGACGGCAACAACAACAACAAAAAAACGGAAGGGCCGAGAGTGCTTGATCAGGCCCAGAAAGACGGGAGAGAGGGGGAGGAGGAGGAGAAAGGGAGGAGGCGATGGAGGACTAGGTCACGTCAGACACGGAACGCTCAGTGAGGTTTCTGAAGAGGCGTGGGTGAGACCGTACGGGGACTGGAGAGATCCGGGATCTCGTCGTGTAGAGTTCCTTTCCGGGAGGTTTCGGTGTGTTTCACCTGTCCGGGTGGATCCGCGCACGCTGAAGGGAGGATCCGTTCGTTCCGGGCGGAGATCCATGCGATCCACGGCCGACGCCACGCACACGCTCCCTCTCGCTCGTCTCCACACAGCCCACAGGTGAGTCCAGACTTTCTGTGAAACGCCCTGAGACCTGCGAGGGCCCAGTAGCAACAGGCATGCCCTATTAATGGACCTGGGCTGTGACTGTGGAATGCCTGGGGGCTAAGTAGGTATTTATGGGAGGTAATCATTTCTGGGTGGTTAACTCAGGCAGTGAAGGCAATCATCCTCTTCTACCCCCTGTTCTCAATATAGCAGCAGATTCCAGGAAGGCTGTTGATTAGGATTTCGGTGAATGTCTTGGTTTTGGGAAATGCACACCGGAAGTGGACCTGCAATTTTTTGGACACCAACTCAAAATGCACCTTTTAAACAATTGATTTAAAGAGACTGGACTGTGCATTTGTTATGATTGCATTTCACTCGGTCCTGTTATTGAACTCATACCCTTGTTACATGAAAGTCAGGATTCACGATAATTAACTTTGAAGAAACAACGTTCTGAATGCCAAAATGAGTCTCCTCTTTTTCATTCGGTAATTGGCTGGGGAACTTTACGACCGTGTCTAATCTTTGCTCCGTTCAATGTTCAGGGAGAGAGAAAGGCAATCGGGGTCACGTGAAGAGCAGGGTGCTGAACTAATTGCTGCAGGGTTGGATTGCATTGATGCGTATGGATGTGTGCGCTTGGTTAAATGAGTTTGTGGTCATGCTAACGTGTGCTCTGTCAACAGAGGTAAAGCCGCCTCATAATGACAAGACCAACAGCATGGGGGGAGCCCCTCACAGTCAAGGCTCTAGTAAACACAGCAATGGAAACAGTGGATAGGGCGCTTGATGTGTTATTGGTTCCAAGGTGCGTGAGTCTGTGTGTGAACGCGTGCGTTCGTGTTAAAATACCCAATCCCAAGTCAACTGGCTTTGGTCTATTTATACCTGACACAAACGTGCAAACACAAAGGTGTTATTGACACGTTCCATCAACAGGCGTGACGGTGAGTCATGAGTGTGCATGAACAGGAAGTGGGGCAGGTCCTCCATGACTCGTCCAGCAGGGCGCAGCAGCACAGCCCCCCTGCTGCTGCACCACATTACAGTCCATTATTTATGAGGATGGAGAGTTCCCGCTGGGGCTCGTGTGACATCCTGTGTGTGTGTGTGTGTGTGGCACACACACCATATAGTGTGCTTACGGCTCCAGAGACTAAGGACAGACTGGTGTCGTAGCTGGTGCGGAAGGCTGTCATTCTGGACTGTGTCGTAGGAGAACTGTATCTCACCAAACGTGTGGCCTGTGGAGGATGGAGTTCTGCTGTTCTAGTGTGTGTTGGTATGTGCATGCGTTAGTGTGTGTGTGTGTGTGTGCCCCTCAGTCATGGGGGACCAGTTGGAGGAGTTGAGGCAGCAGTTGGAGAAACAGACGCTGATCAACAAGGAGCTCCAGAACCACAACAAGGATCTGGGTACGAACAGAGACATGACCACCACTAGGACCACTAATGACTTTGACCACATTTATATATGAAACCATAACCACATCAGCCAGAATAATACATTCAGACCCAGTTTCCCAGACATGGAATAAGCCTATAGTCCGAAACGAACAACCTTTCCCTTGGAGACCTTCACTGAATGTTTCTCTTACTTTAGGACGAGGCTTAATACATGTCTGGGAAACTGGGCCTTAAAGTTGTAAACTGGAACATTACCCAGTGACCAAGTTCAACCCCTCAATCACCATAATGGTGAAGGCAACTGGGATCGCAAACCATAACATCAACCGTTACGACCACAACTTTCGCCCGCTTATCCTCTCCTTCCTCCCTGTAGAGAAAAGACTGCAGGAGAAGGAGAAGCTGCTCCAGGAACTGCAGAGTCACTATCACGACCTCGGTAGGACGGGAAAACACACACCTGTTCCCCTGGAAACGTGTCTGTCTGACTTGTGCCAGTGCTCGTAGCAACTCTGTCCCTGTCCCTGCACCAGCATGTGTGGTCATGTCTGTTCCGAACTCTGTCGCTAACTCTAACACTGTCTTCACCCATTTCTCGGTGTCTCTATGTCTCTAACTGTATTTAAACACGTCTCCAATGATCATTTATTACATTCATAACTGTCTTGAACTACATCTCCATCTCCTTCTCTCATGTCTCTCACCGTGTCTCTCACTGTGTCGGTCTCTACCTGTCTGTCTGCATGACCGCACTACATTTCCCAGAGTTCCCCACTCAGAAGAACAGCTATGAGGGCGAGCCAGAGGTCAGGATGAGCCGAGCGGCCGTCATGGCCCCCGAGCCAATCCCCGAAGACCTGGAGATCACACAGACCAGGGTCAAGAAGACCATCGGGTGATTTGCTTGTGCACATGGCGTCGTCACGGCGACCATCATGTTTGTCATTGAATGTCAGTCAATGCTGAGCTAGCAGTCTTCCCTCCTACCTTACCTTCCCAGCGAGACCAGTCTGATCGTCAAGGCGATCGGGAAGAATGACTTCCTGAGTCGGCTGGATGACGAGCAGACCGCCATGATGGTGGATTTACTTGTGTCCGTCGACTTCAAGCCCGGGAAGGATGTCATCGAAGAGGGAACAGAGGGAGATCGCATGTACATCGTAGCAGGTGTGTGTGTGTGTTTATATATGTATTCTGCATGAACCTTTCATGAAAATAGCACACCGTTGCCTGACATGAAAAGGCCGGTCTCTCATGGTTCCATCCATATGATGACAACTTTCTTTGTCTCTGCAAATTAGACGGCGACCTCCGTGTGACCCAAGCCGGCCGCAACCTCCGAACTCTGACCTCTGGGGATGTGTTTGGGGAGCTGGCCATCTTGTACAACTGCAAGCGTACAGCCACGGTCAAAGGTGGGACACACTGTCACTGGGACCATGGCTATCATGAGCCAGTGACACAATGACCTTCTGACTAGGGGAAATTCAGAGATGCTAATTAGTAAAGATTTTTTTCTTGCTTACGCGTACAGGGCCAGTTATGCTAATGCTGAAAGATTTGATACAAAAATGAACGTAGGTCATGGATAATGGTCAGTTTGATGAATGTATTTGGTGCTGTGCATGAACGAAATCAAACAACGTTTGAATCGACTTTTCGTAACCATGCATGGAGTTGGATGGGTGGAGTGTGGTTTGAACGCCAGTGTCTGTTCTGCTTGCAGCCAGCACAGCTGTGCGTCTGTGGTGCATGGAGAGACAGACCTACAGGACCATCATGACTGACAAGTCCAAGAAGAAACGAGAGCAAGTCATGGGCTTCTTGAAGACGTCAGTGTCCACTGTCGACCCTTTTAACAGACTAGTGTCTGACGAAAGACGATCGTTTTATTTATCTATCTCTAACTTGACAAACTCTTGGCATTTTGCATTTCAGGGCCCGCACTCTGAAGGACCTGAATGACGTCCAGCTCTCCAAGATCATAGATTCCATGGAGGAGGTCTGCATGTCCCGCCCCTTCCATACCTGTCAATCACCCCTGTACTCACCCTCTTAGTCCCGGCAGTTTGAACTGTTTCGTGTAAAGTCCTCTGGTGCTGATGAAACTGAGATTATTGACAGATCTGCTCCAGAATCTTCTGTCTGTGGATCCCCTCTGGCATCCTCCTGATCAGATGACCTTCTGTCTTGTGCAGATGAAGTTCCAGAACAATGATGTCATTGTCAAGGAGGGGTCTGAAGGCAACACGTTCTACATTATCCTCAAAGGAAAGGTAGAGAAGAATCTTCTAGTCTCTTTTAATGTTCATTCGAATAAACTTTCCCACGAGTGCCCTTTTCACTGGGAAACTTTGACTGCTGTCTCTCTCTCTCTCTGTGTGTGTGTGTGCGTGTGTGTGTATGTGTGCGTGTGTGCCTGCAGGTCCAAGTGACTAAGAAGGTGAACGGTCAGCAGAAGCAGATTCGCACCATGAGCACAGGGGAACATTTCGGGGAACTGGCCCTCATACGGTAACCATGGAGACAGGAATGTCTAAAAGCCTGGAGATGGTGACAACGTCCTGTCCTGTGACGACAGGGTCACCGTCTCACACAATGCTGTCCAAGTACGATCGGTTCTTTCTAATGCCCTGTGGGTCCGTGTGATGCATTGTGGTATGTGTGTGTGTCCCTGGCAGAGAGATCCTAAGAACAGCCACCTGCACTGCCATCGGCCCTGTCACCTGTTTCTCCATCGATAAGGAGTAAGAGTGAACCACTTCCATGGCATCCAGTGGTGTCTTTTTTTTAAGCTTGTTCTTGCTTCGGCCAAGGTTCCGACTGTTGAGATGTTACCGAAGCGTAAGACTGATGGTGTGTTGTTGTTGTTGTCGTGTCCCAGGGTGTTTGAGGAGACCATTCCTATTGAGCACCTGGAGCTCCACAACGAGTACGTTTTCAGACGCGCACAAACACAGCCGCCTTTCTTTCTCTCTCTTTGTCTTTGCGACCGTCTCGTTCTCTCTCTCTCCCTTTCTTTGTCTTGCTCTCTCTGTCTTTCTCTCTCTCACACACCACCTCTTTAACGCTCTCTCTTTCTCTCTGTCTCTCTCGATATGTCTTTCTTTATTTATCTTTCTCTCTGGTGACTGTGCTCTCTGTTCCCCCCCCCCCCCCCCCCCCCCCAGCTTCAACATGGAACAGACAGACGCTCCAGAGAGGACGAGGTGAGAGAGAAACAGGAGCCATTCCACTGCGGCTCGCTGTCCTTGTCCTCCTCCCGCCCCTGAGCATAGATCCTGCATCTGGTCCTAACCTCCCTGTTCTCCCCGTGTCTCTCTCTGTGTCTCTCCCTGTGTCTCCCCCCTGTGTCTCTCTCTGTGTCTCCCCCTGTGTCTCCCCTTGTGTCTCCCCCCTGTATCTCCCCCTGTGTCTCCCCCTGTGTCTCCCCCTGTGTCTCCCTGCTGTGTCTCTCTCTGTGTCTCCCCCCTGTGTCTCCC
The DNA here is from genome assembly GCF_038355195.1 of Osmerus mordax. NCBI lineage: Eukaryota > Metazoa > Chordata > Actinopteri > Osmeriformes > Osmeridae > Osmerus > Osmerus mordax. The sequence continues at coordinate 10,649,987 of NC_090057.1, read as the reverse complement.
CCTGTGTCTCCCCCTGTGTCTCCCCATGTGTCTCTCTCTGTGTCTCCCCCTGTGTCTCTCTCTGTGTCTCTCTCCGTGGTTTCTGGGCCAGCTCCAGCTCCTCTCTGACGCTGAAGGACCTGGTCCCAGTGCTGTACCAGGAGGGACGTTACCAGGGTCAGCACGTGACCCTGGGCGTGGGAGGCTTCGGCAGAGTCGAGCTGGTACCTTTGTGTGCTCCTCATATCGAATGACCTGCACCTTCAGTGTACTGTACAGCATGCCCAACCCCAGTGTGTTGACTCGTCTGTTTGTTGACGTTGTTTACCCACCCACCCACCCTACACCCCAGGTGACCACCATCCACCATGGGAAATACTTTGCCACGAAACGGGTCAGTAAGAAGCTGATCGTTGCCAAGCGACAGCAGGAGCACGTCCTGTTTGAGAAGAGGATCCTCAAGGCCATCCAGAGTGACTTCATCGTCAGGTGACTGTCCAGAGAGCGTGTGGACCTTTGACCTGTTAGACCTTTGACCTCTCACTAGCATGCTCACCTCACCTGCTGTGTGGGGTTTTCTTAACTTGAGGTATTTTGCCTGGTTGACACACAATGGCGCATCTAGCCTTTGTTAGGATATCTGGCTTGGGCTCACAGCTGGAGAAAACCTGATCAAACACAGGACAAAGATTCTGTAAATTTTTATTTGAACAATAGTTCAAAGCCAGGGCCGCAGCTCTGGCCAATCAGTGAAGAGCATTGATCATGCAGTCTCACAGGAGAAAAATACCCAAGAGACACAGACGCTCCAGCTTCGACATACCTTTCTGTTCTTCCTCGTTTCTTTCGTCTTCTTCTCATCTTCCCTTTCTTTCAACCTCCCCCTCTCTCTCTCTCTCTCTCTCTCTAGGCTGCACGGTGCCTTCAAGGACTCTCGCTACATCTACATGGTCATGGAATTCTGTTCTGGAGGAGAGATCTGGACCAAACTCAAAGAAGTGTAAGGCGACACGTCGCTCTGACCCCTGCCCCCTGTTATCAGGCATTGATGAAAAGGCATTGTTAGATAAGACCTGAAGGTTAGAAGATAAGGCTCTGTCTCCACTTTCTATTGAATTCCATTTCATTCTAGTCTAACACTATCCTCTGTGTTTGTCAGGGGCCGTTTTGATGAGCCAGTCGCTGTGTTTTGCACAGCCTGTGTGGTGGAGGCCTACTCCTACCTCCACAAGAAGGGCATCATGTACAGGGACCTCAAACCTGAGAACCTGATGCTGGATTCTAAAGGCTACATCAAAGTGGTGGGTTCTTTTTAGGGGCTGTGCTCGTGTGTGCGTCGGTGCATGTGGCTGTGACACAGCCTTCAGGTGTGTCTCTGTGGGTGTCCAGGTGGACTTTGGCTTCGCCAAGGAGCTGGTGCGGGGTGCGAAGACCTACTCGTTCTGTGGAACCCCTGAGTACATGGCCCCGGAGATCATCCAGAACCAGGGCCACGACTTTGCGGCTGACTTCTGGTCCCTTGGGGTCCTGGTCTACGAGCTGCTGGTGGGGAGGTGGGTCTCCAACCTTCCCTTCCCGCTTCCTTGAGGTCACCTCTGACACAGCCTGACCGGTTGGGTCAAAGCGTGTGTTTCTCTCTGCCCTGCTGACACTCCTCCTGTCGTGTCTGATCCTGCTGTTTGGGAACTTCAAACGTATTTAACCACGAGGTGGCAGTATGACACCGGCAAGGGCATGAGTGGGATATCACGGTTACATCATGCTGCATTACAGCTAAGCTCAGCTTTTGCCGATCAATCTCCACAATGCTTTAAAAGAGCCCTTCACAGCCCACACTGACTGAAGATAACCTGATAGTATTTAGCTGGTTAGTTTGACTCGTATCTAACCACCCGTTCCCTTTCTGCTTCCAGTCCCCCCTTCTCCAGCTCAGAGCCCCAAAAGATTTATGCGAAGATTCTGGACGGGGTTCTTAAGTTCCCCCCTTACATGAGCGAGGCTGCCAAATCCCTCATCAGTAAACTGTGCAGGTGAGAACGGCGCCCCCTTGTGGTGTGGCTTGAGGTTATACTGTAGTGTTTCCCGGGGTGACATCTTAGGTTATCGGACGGTGTTTGGTTCTGAACTCGCATGGTGTTGTGTTCCTCTCTGCAGGCCTCGGCCAGGTCAGAGGTTAGGAAACACCAAGAACGGCATCAAAGATGTCCGGAACCACAGGTAACCATAGCAACCTGAACCCTGCGTAATTGTGTGTTTACATCATTGAGAGGAGACATTCTATTTGTATAACTCCCAAGTCCTGAGTTCTCACCCTTTTTTATAATATATTCTACCATATCTTTTCCCTTGTTCTCTCTCTCTCTCTCTCTCTCTCTCTCTCTCTCTCTCTCTCTCTCTCTCTCTCTCTCTCTCTCTCTCTCTCTCTCTCTCTCTCTCTCTCTCTCTCTCTCTCTCTCTCTCTCTCTCTCTCTCTCTCTCTCTCTCTCTCTCTCTCTATAGGTGGTTCAGCAGTATGAACTGGCACAAGCTGCGTGTGGGTCAGGTGGAGGCTCCTACAGTCAAGCTCATACGCAAGGTCAGCCCACCCATCCCCCTGTACATCCAACCCTCCATACATCCATCCCCCAGTACATCCAACCCTCCATACATCCATCCCCCAGTACATCCAACCCTCCATACATCCATCCCCCAGTACATCCAACCCTCCATACATCCATCCCCCAGTACATCCAACCCTCCATACATCCATCCCCCAGTACATCCAACCCTCCATACACCCATCCCTCCATACATCCATCCTTCTGTACATCCAACCCTACTGTACATCCAACCTTTTCTACATCCCAGTTAGGGTTGGAAATATACACCTGAGGCTGTATTTGAACAAGGACTTTAAACACATAATCAAGTGTTTCAATGCCAGTGTCACTTCAATGCATTTAATCCCACCGGCCATCCCGAGTAATAGCAGTTTATCTCTTCACCTTTCTATCCATGTCTCCATATCCCTCTCCTTCAGGGCCCCTGCTACATCAACTTTGATCGTTTCCCGTACGAGCAGCCTCAGGCTGAGGAGGAGTTCTCGGACTGGGACCGTGACTTCTGATTGGAAGTCACGGTCGGACGGAAGCCACAGAGGGTCAAAGGTCATGAGACCAGGTACTAATGGGCGATTTCGGTTTGGCCCTCAACACTCCATTTTAGACTGCCACAGGAGCAGGACTACGTACATCATCATGACATTACAGAAACATCATCAAAAACAAATGGCTGCAATGTCCTCACAGATGAACGATGTCACAATGACCTCCTGAATGACTGATAAAAAGACCTCACAGATCAACTGTCATAGTGGCTTTACAGGACTTGTTACCCCCTCTGGGTCTTTGAGTCAGCTTGTAGAGATGCATACAGTATGATGTAAATGTAATCTAAAAGGATATTAGGTTGAGATGTGGCGGTTGTTTGTGTATGTATGTGTGTTCAAAGGAATATGCACTTCCCCAAAGAAAAAGAAAACTTTGTCCTACTAACATGCTAATTTAGTGCCTTTTTGTGCCGATAACAACCTCAACCAGAGGTGACAATTATTTCAAGAATCAAAACTCCATGTTACACATTATCTGTGGCTGTGAACATCAAAGTTCTGATATATACATTTATCACTCAAGTAAAAAATACACATGGGTTTTCAAGGTTGTGCCAATGTTATCTTTTTTTCCAAGTTGTCAAAAAAAGACTGTTGGTGTTTGTGCCTGATAAGATAGTATTCTTTCATTTCAGTTGATATGCATCTTTTAATGTGCCTTTCATTCATCTTTTCTGCATTCTGCTGTTTTGATTGTTTTCCAAGTGTTTTAATCATCTCTGCATATCCTTATCATGATCCCTTATGGCTAGAGCTCGGTAAATAAACTATTTTGCTTGTTCATGTCTGAGTCGCTGTCTCCAGGCCCCCAAGAAACCTGATCACTGTCCCTGACCAGGCTAACGAGTCAAATTTGAACACAATCTGTCCGCAACACCAACTCAAGCAGTATTGCGGACACATCCATCTAACAATATCTAACAAGGCCCTGAGAGATCATTGGACTTGACATGCTGTGGTCAGATAACATTGTCTTGACTGACGGCCTCTGAGACGTCCGATAGTTTGCATGCGGTGAGGTTGCCAGGTCTGATCGGACCGGAGACGGTGAGGATATCTCGGATCTCTGCCGGTGCTTTCAAACAGCGGTGACGGCGCTGCGGCAGATCCCTACCTCTGCAGCCAGCAGAGCTCTGAGTGGAGCGAGTCAGGACACAAAGAGATGAAGGAGATGGAGATGAAGGTGGACTGAAACCCTCAGAGACTTTATCTCTCTCGCCAAGTTGAGTTCTAACAGCCAGTGAAGTCAGACCGAGGGAGAACATGGGATTATAGCTAAGTCTCTTCCATCCAGAGCTTTCTACAGAGTTGCTGTTGTCTCCAAACATAATGGGGAACTGTGATGTACTTTATTTGAATACTGATTTATATAGTCTGACTGTGCCCCACAATGACATATTATTGGGGAAGGAAAGAAGGAAGGAAGTAATAAAGGATGGAATAAAGTGATGAACAAATACATGATTGTATTATAATGAAGTTAACAAATGGCTTACCACTCATGACTACCCCCTGACTGTATTTGACACCAGGGTGAATATACTGCAGCACTGAACACTTAGTCAGCTGGTCTTTGAGGTCCCACAGTCCACACCAGCCCACACTGGGCTATGAGGTCCCACAGTCCACACCAGCCCACACTGGGCTATGAGGTCCCACAGTCCACACCAGCCCACACTGGGCTATGAGGTCCCACAGTCCACACCAGCCCACACTGGTCTTTGAGGTCCCACAGTCCACACCAGCACCACACTGGGCTATGAGGGCCCACACCATCTGTGTCACTAACCATCTCTGGAGTAGGGGATCCCTGACTGAATTGCTCCTCCCAAGGTTTCTTCAATTTGTTTTTACTTGTCTTCCTGGAGGATTTCAGTTGGTTTAGGTGCAGTTCTATGGGTATATGTGAAGCCATATGTGACATTGCTTGTAAAAAGGGCTGTACAAAATTGATCAATGATTTGATTTAAGACACCTGGGCCCTCCCTGGCAACTGACAGCTACAGAGCCACCAGCCGTTCACAAAGCAGTCACAGAGCTATATTCCATATTTGCATCAAGACTGAACAGCCAATTCAATGCCTTAGACCCTTGCCATCTGTGTGATTATATGCGTCCCTCAAAAAAAACGTGCCAACGTGACGCCCTATAGCTGCGTTTTTGGCTCAAAGGTTTTATTGTTGTTTTTACGGCCGGCTTCTAACGTAATTGATTCGATTTACCGCGTTCAAACTGTTGTGGAACATGAAAGTGAATCAAGCCGCTCTTTCCCACCCATTTGAGCTGCAGAAGGACCATTAACTGAAGACAAACGACGGGCAGAGAGGAGGGATACCGCGCGCCTCAGAGTAGTTCTCCGAATTGAATAAGTCCTCAGTGCGATCTCATCTTCTTCGAATGTTGTGAATAATTTTATCGCTGAAAATAGGTCAAGCCAGAACAATTTGAGTGTCCTGAAAACTACGTCATTAAACCCAATGTCCATAAACTCAATATTCTGGGAAACGTGCAAATGCTTTTACAATATGAACGCATCATTACTTAATGGGCTGGCGCGGTATTGGCTGAATGGACTGCAGGAAGGGCTATTGACTTGCAGTTCTCTAGGCATGCCTATGAAGTAGAGGTGCCGTTTCATAGTCAAAGGACCAAAACCGACTTAAAATAAGACAACCTTGTGAATTACACAGAAAGAAGTCGGCAAGAAAAAAGTAGAAGATGCCTTGGTGCCCTTTGATGAACAGAAACCTTCCGGTGCAAACTGCTTCTAGACTGTATGTAAGAAACAGAAAGAGGAATCCGACACCCACTTACAGGCTGAATGATAATAGAGTCTGAGAGGTTCTGTGAAGTGCCAATCGAGTTCCAGTGTCCTCCCACGGGTACCCTCTCTCCAGAAGCCTGGGTTATGAAACAGTTCTGCTTTCCTGACTGTCCTCAGATGCTCCAGGGTGAAGGTCTGAGTCACCACTACGGTGATGACACTCGACTACACGAACACCAAAAAGAATTATCCATGTTAATTATGTAGCCAATTAGCCAATTCACCTGTCTGACCTCAATCAATGGTCCAATCATGCGTTGGTGTCTGTGTGCAAAATAGACTCTATTTGTGTGTGTGTTTTCTTTCTTGTGGGCTCTTGTTTGTGCTTGCGTGTGGCGTGTGGCATCTTCTTTAACTGTGGAGCGGATCGAGCAGCACTGAGGCAGCACTTTCGGAGGATTGCAGCGATTGCCGACGCCAGTCCGCACAGGGAGAAGCACAGCTCCATGTCCATCTGATGGGCAGGCTCGGCCTGGGCCGTGGCCTCCAACGGCAACACATAGTTATCAGCTCATCATTCCACCCCTCGTCTGGGCGAGGGGGAAGAACTGGGCCGTCTCTCACGCTATCTTTAGAATCACGGAATAGGCCCTCTCATCCCATTATAGAAAGCCGTGTCGAAACGCCCGCATCTCACAGCAGGACTTGAGCCTGTCTGTGCGATGGTGATTAGTACCCTGGCCATGGCCCTGTCATCCCGATATGAATATTCCAGCCGCCGCTGGATCATGTTGCGTGATGTCAGGGCAGAGGAAACAGCAGAGCAGGAGGCTTTATTTCTTCAGGCCAGTGCATATAGATCATATGGCTGGAAATCTGTGGAAATAAATCCCTCCCAAGAAATTAATCGGACGTGTCTCTTCTACTGAGACATAGTGCCGTTTGCACACATATTGGGCATGACTGTGTGTGTAAACGAGCCGTCACACTTTCTCTCCCCGCTATCTCATGATGGATCACGTCGCCAGGGGCGAGGATCTGCCAAGCACCCAGTGTCATGTCAACCCTTCCACACTTCTTCAAAGGGGTGGGCTTAAACTTAAGTCTTCTCCCCACACATCACACCCACAGCACCAGCATCAGTCTCCCCATAGTCATGTATATTGAGACAGACAGAAATGTCTTCTGTGTATCAAGATTAGGATCAAATCTGATTAGGGGACAGATCATATTTTGGAGATGGAGTTCTCAGCGCAGTGCCAGTCCGCATTAGGGCAGAACATTTTCTCACCAATGAAAGCCCTGTTTGTACACTACCCTTGTATGCGTCCTACACGCGTATACAGTACCAGTATAGTACTGTATCTCCTATGCGTCCTACCTTGGTCTGTGTCCTATTCATGCAGCAGGGAGGAATCTGTTCGCCATTATTTAATGAAGTGACTGTTTGAGGTCAAACAATCCCTAACCTTGTTAGAATCTATATTTCACTACTACAGGGATTTGACTCGGAGGAAGAACAGAAGCAAGCAGACCGGACACGCTTCAGTGCTACTTGTCAAATTAGCCTTATTTAATTCCATGGATTATTTTATCTAGCTTGCTGTTATTAAACCCTCTACAGCTGAGGTTGATACAACGCTAAATCTTGAGAGCCGTTTTATTAGATCTCACACAGCAGGGTTGTCGTTCTTCCTAAAGCAATTCAGTTGTGAAAGTGAGTAATGTTGTCGCCTATTGAAAGTCCACACAGCCGTCTTGAGATGCAGTTTGGGTACAAAAAAGTATTTTTTATTATCAACTGTCTGAAATGTTTCTTGTGGCGCCACCCAAAGACAATGACATGTTTTTGTATTTCAATGAAAGACAGTTCCGACCGCAACCCTGGAGACCTCCACTCCTCAGAACTACAAACATGGGGAGTACAGTAGTATGTCAATTAACATGCAACAGTTATTAAATAAATCGCTTCTTCTTCGCTCACGTGTGCTCTCAACTAACACATTGTGACGTTTAAGGAGAGCTTTTACGGAACAAATGACAATGGTGTTCATTCTTCTTGGTTCTTCTCGATGGAACAGAGACCAAAAAAACCCTCCACCTGCGCCTCGTCATCGATGGAAGGACTGGAATGCTTTCGTCAGACCGTTAGCATGCTTACATTCATAAGTCTCATTCCTCCATCTGCTAAGATAAGGCTGAGATACAATCGAAATGCTGAAGTCTTGTGCCACGAAGACAGGCTTTCAAACGGCCTCCTTGAGGAATCACGACGTCACAAGGGGGTCCTTTCCTTGGAAGCGGCCTTAATTCTATCACCAACACATACTTCACACGCACACGCACTGCACACACTGCGACAGGACATGACGTCACGTCTGGGTAACGGCACTGCTCTCGTTTTCCTACCGCCAGTGACAGCTCACCTCACAGTGCCTGTCCATCACCAGGCTGCTGGGGCAGCAGTCCTTGTCCTCAGAGACTCCGGGGTGCGCTCGCTCGCTGCTTCCCAAGCGCTCTGAAACGCTCCCTGACTTTGGCTCTCTCTTTGTCTTTACTGAACGGTTATCCACAACCTGCCTACAGATTTGAGGATGCTCTGGGATTCGACGTCAAGAAGGACCAGAGAAACACCACCGTCTGGGAGAATCCCAGTCGAAGCATTCAAGACATTCTAGGATGAATATATGAAGGATGAGACACATTGAGGGATTGGCCAAAAGTCTTTATGTATTTTGCGGAAGTAAATTGTTCACAGACACCAACATGGGTGAATCCATTACTGTTGAATTTTGGCCCCCTCGGTGCATTTATGTCTACATAAATGGTTGTCATTATGTGTAATTCCACTACATTAAATCATTTTTAGGACGAATTGTGTAATCATTTGGTTCAACGATCGTTCACATTTTGTTTGTTTCATGGAGCAATGGTTGGCTTCCATAATGTATGGTTCTGTTGCTACTGGTGACAAGTTACAGCTGGTTCCATGAGATCCAAACTCTCGCAATGTGATGACAATGTTGTCTTAACCTTGATATATAGCAACTAAAAGCCATTAGGACACAGCCTTTGTAAGTTCATAGAAACAAGAGGTTGTAGTTTGCACATACACAGTATTATGCTACGGTATGTGTTAACGTTGCACTGTCTGCTAAAGGGGTCTAACATGAACCTTTCCCTCTCTGAAATATAGACCTGTTTACCTGTTTACTTGCACAACAGTTATTACTCTCTAACTCTGTTCATAATTACAGACATTGGGTGTGATACTGTAGACAACAGTAAACCAGGAAAATAAACCTGTTTACCTAAACATGGAACAGGAAACATTACACTGTCAGGTTGTGGTAAAGTCAGTCAAATCAGTGTTGTTTTGGCTACATAGTAAATGAACACTCACTATATGACACATTCAAGTAACAATCCCAAGTCGATCCTTCATTGCATCTTGCCCCGATATTTTGCACAACCCCATCCAACACCTGTACCCAACAAAGACAAGCAAACAAAAGTTTAAAAAGGCAACATGCATAAAAAGGGGCCTCCTGTTCGATAGGGAGAAAGAAAATTTTCCATATTTCCTAGAGAATATCTGAGATCTGCCATGATAGATTTCCTGTGACAGAGGAGTGAGTCTGAGCCTTCAGGCAACTGAGCTACTTCCCCAATCCACTCCACCCCCCCCCCCCCCCCCCCCCCCCCCCCCCCGCCACACACAACCACCCATAGGGAAGCATTCATCAAAATCATTTCTTCATTTCCCTGTGACGTAAATGCTGTGCACAGCCTGAAGCAAAGCTCCACTCATTCACAGTGGTTCTGATAATGTGGGTTCAGTATTACTCCAGATATAGGTATCTGGCTCATCTAAGATTTGGAGCTGTGAATATATACACCACGAGGATAACTCTAGTTTGCCTTTATGCCTGTTAAACTCTTGGAGAATAAAGTGCGGAATTAGCTAATCGGTTTTCAACCAGTGTGGTTCAAACTAGAACTGTTGGTGGTGTGAGGGATGAAGTTTTGAGGCCCTGGCCAAACATGTACAGAAACCCAAACAACTGAGATTTTCTCATCTCACATCTCACAGAGGACGGGAGACACACAATTTCTAGAAAAGCGATCCCGATGTACTTGTTTTCAGCGCGTTGTCCTCCAATCCCAGGTCAAAGTTCATGGTGTCCATCACCTCGCGTTCGTCTTGTGTTCATAGAGTGTCGTGTTTTTAAAAGGTCCCTACTGTGTAAGTATACATCTTAGCAAGTGTTACGTCAGACGAGACAGACGTAGCCAATCTGAGTCCAATGTCCGTCAGCGTAAAAAAAGGGTCCCAAGTATTGTGTTATTTAAGGCACGTGGAATATTCCTTGGGTGAAAAAGCTGTACTTGCTTCACAAAACAAAGAAACAAATTGTCCAAACATTCTACCTTTTTAAAGTGTGGGAAAAGTTCACCACAAGGCATCAAAGTAAATCTTTGTTCGTCTAAACATGTGATTTGTACAGTAGAAAATTGTAAACTGAAACCAAACAGACAAATTCTTGAAAATACATCAAATAATTGTTCCTTGTATTCGAATTTCTGGGGACTCTCGTATTGTGGAGAAGACGCTTGCTGGGTAAAACAGTCTTGAGAAACGTGTTCATCTTGGATGATACAGTGTTGGACGGAAGAGAGCCTCATCATCTGATGCAGACTTCAGGGCTCCTCTCTCTTCTGTGTTTAAGGGGCAGTGAGAGTGTTCACTGTGTGTGTGTGTGACAGCCAAAGCCTGACTGATAAGTGTCTGAGTATAAGGGTGTTTGTGTCTGACGTTAGGGGGGACTGTTGTTTATAACTCATGATTTCCCTGAAGACCATCATTGTGTGTGTGTGTGTGTGTGTTTTCTGGGATGATCATGTAATTCTGTGACAGCCAGGCGCTGCAAGTTTCCGATTGATCCACATATGTGTGTGTGCATATTGTATGTGTGTGTCCCAACACTCACATAATCAATAGTTCAACAGCTCTCAGCACAGCCACTTAGTGAATGTGCAAGAGTGTGTGTTTTTCATCCCAGAATCTTGATCAGTAAAACCAAGGACATGTGTATGGGTGTGCCTATCAGACAAATATCCTTCTTAAAACCTAAGTGTGTGTGCCTTTGTAAGCTTGTACAGCTCCAGGCCCATTCCTGTATGCCTCACTCAAACTCCTTCCTCTACCCCTTGCTCTCTCTCCAGTCTCTCGTTCCTCCTCCTCCACCTCCTCCTACTTCTCCTCCTCCTGCTCCTCAGTTAGGGGTCTCTTCGATGGCAATCTCTATCTCCCTTCGATCCGCGTAATCCGGGCTGAGCCCGTTCAGGTAGAGGCTGCCGTTCCGGGCCAGCGCCCCGGGCACGGGAGTGAGGCAGAGGGCCAGGTTGGGGTAGGCCTCCCGCTCGTCCCCCAGGTTGACCGACAGGGTCCTCCTCCCCATGGGGTCCTGGCGCGGGGTCACGTTCAGGCCCAGCTCCGAGGACAGCTTGCGCTTGATGGAGGCGGCCCGCTGGAACTTGTCGTAGACGTCCACGCTGAGGCGCCGGCGCGTCTCCTTGAACTCCGCCGACACGTTGGCCGTCCATTCGGCGGCGTGCGCCCGGAACTCCCCTACCTGGGGAGAGGAAGGGAGAGGAAGGGTGGAATGAAGGTCTGCCTCTTAGTGGACAAAACAATGGTTCCGTTTCTTCTCTTCAAAAAAGTTATTTATTTGGTTTCTTTTAGTACCGGACGGCTCATGCAAATTCAGGGCGGTGTTATTCTATGATACCTTCTGCCTCAATGCGGTGAGGAACCGCAGGGACCTCGAAGCTAAGTCTCGTGAGTATCAAGGAAATGTGCTCCTTGAAACCTTTTCCTTTCTTCTCTCTCTCCCTCTCCTCTTGTTCTCTCTCTCTCTCTCTCTCTCTCTTCTCTTTCGTAGTATTGTCTCTCTCTCTCTCTCTCTTCTCTTTCGTAGTATTGTCTCTCTCTCTCTCTTCTCTTTCGTAGTATTGTCTCTCTCTGTGGAGCTCTGCGTCTATGAATTCTCCTGCTCCCACCCCTAATAATGCCTACACAGGTATTGACGCTGCATAGTCTGAACACATTTATAATACTACTGTCAAGATTTCAGAAACAATGAATGACGATTTATGTGGGGGTTTATGTGTGTGTTTGTGGTTCAGACACTTAACGGCCTCGGTTCATTCTCCTCCATCCACTAAAGTGGAACTAATAAACACGATAGCCCTGTCAGGTTCCCATCGTAACAAACCAGGAGAAAGACACACCCCTAAACACATTCATCTGTGAGTGCTTAGGAGGGTGAACCATAGCAGGAACTGAATCCAAAATACAGCCCTCGCAACTGCCTCTGGTGGTACGACAACAACATCAATCTGAAGGGGTTCTCCAGGGTATATATCACTGTACTGCAGTGCTTTTAGACCTGTTATTTGAGTAAATAACTCCATCAGCATAATACTCGAGCCCTCATCCAACACTTGAGCATGCAATAAGAGAATTTCATACAACCACGTGCCTATTCTCCACTATGCTCTGACCAGAACCACTGGAGCCACACTGCAGAGTCTCATGGCCCATCCCCTACCTCCTCCTTGGTCTTCTTGGAGATGACCCGGAACCAGTCTCCAATCATGCTGAGCACGGCAGCAAAGTAGGCCAGGCCCACCAGGATGTAGAACCAGACCACAGGCTTGTAGTAGTCCAGGTACTCGATCTCAGAACCTCCTACAGATAGAGTGTTAGAGAGGTTGGATGGTAAATAAAGCAGGATTGTTGGATGTTCAGTTGGAACAACAAAGGGCTTACCAGTAATACCCTCATGACTTCCCTATCCGTAACATCTGAGAGACCTATTTTATTGGTGAAGCGCCCTCCTGGACCAGATTATTTCCCCCCCCCCTAGGTTATAAAGGTACATACTGCCCTGCATCCACGGCCAATAATATATCAGCAAATATCAACTCACACAGCCTTATCCTGCCAGGGGAATAGAGCAGGCATGAGGAGGGATGGGGCCAGGAGGAGACTAATATGTGAAAAGACGGGGATGGAAAGAAAGGAGGGGCGGGGGACAGGAGACGGGACGGCAAACGCTAAGTATTGATCGTTTTGCGCATGCTCGAGTAGATTGGCAGATTCATCACAAAACAATCCGCCGTGACAAGGAAAGAGAGAGACGGAAAGCAAGTGAAGGTGACAGACGGAGGGGAAGAGAAAAGTAACAGAAAGTCAAAAGAGAGAGAAAAAAAAATAATCGAGATAAGACGGCGAGACCTTTTTCCCCGGCCACAAAGTCCCCGAAGCCGATAGTGGTCAGGGTGATGACCACGAAATAGATGGACTCCAGCGTGCTCCAACCCTCGATGTGCTTAAAGATGACCGCCGGAAGCGTGACAAAGAGGAGGCAACCGAACAGGATGAAGATCACCGTGGAGATCACGCGGATCTTCGTCTGGCTCACCTTCCACTTCTGTGGGGGAGGGGGGGGGGGGGGGGGGGGGGAAGGGTAGATGAAGACAAAAATGAATAGACGAGTGCGTAAACCCTTTTGAAAGACCAAACGGGAATTAGGAGGAGGGAGGGATGTGTGTATGCTGTGATGACGAACGCTGACGTTTCGAGGTTTCATGTTTCGTTTTCATACACTCGTACAGTGTGTTGTCTGTGAACCATCAGACTTCCAAACACGGGCTTCCCTTCCTGTGACATCACGCTGTGATGAGTCACTTCCCGTGTTGACCTTTCTCAAAGGATAAATCAATTTGCGTTATCAGACGTCTCCTACGGCAAGTCTGCTAAAGCCTCGATGACTTGAATATTTACAGACAACAAGCCAACTGCGCTCTTCTATATGTCACACGTCATGCGATGGTCGTAATACAACTTTAATGTTATCTGTTGGGTTCCAGATGGATATTGATTTCGACTTGACATAAGACAGGTTAGTCATTAGTGGCTGATTTCTATAGCTGCTTTGTATTTTTTTTTTATCTAAACATCTACCACAAACAAGATGATTAAAATAAATTATACAAAATGCTAAACTACGGATCAAGATTAATTGGATCCAGGGACAGTTGCAATGATTAGCATATGGCACATCATTGTGGCACATTTTGATTACGTGAGCTCAAATGTTGATGTGAAAGCCTGCAACATAAACTTGTTCGATAACAATTCTGGATCCCCAGAAATCTGAGAGTTCTTCTAAGCTAGACCTCTGATGTTATTAGTCTACAGTGCCAGGTGTCCATTCAACACCCCGAGAGCAGAGCTCTGAACATTTAGTCATTTAGCAGACGCTCTTATCCAGAGCGACTTACAGTAAGTACAGGGACATTCCCCCGAGGCAAGTAGGGTGAAGTGCCTTGCCCAAGGACACAACGTCAGTTGGCATGACCGGGAATCGAACTGGCAACCTTCGGATTACTAGCCCGATTCCCTCACCGCTCAGCCACCTGACTCCACCTGAAGCAGGCTGTACTCTACCATGCCAGCTCTAATAAGTCACCATCACAAGTTCTATATCCTTCAAAGTACAGCCTACACTACCAACAAAATCCAATTAGGTTAGGTTGACATTAGTTCAGATAGTCTTAGATCAGTGTGTTTGTATTGTGTGTAATGTTGTCCTCACCAAACACACAGGCAGGAAGGGTTACATTAACTCAACTAGCTAGCTAGAGAATGTATGCGGCAGTGAACCAGGCAAAGCCTGAGAATAAATATGGATAAGGAAGGGAATACAGACTCAATGAACAATGCCAACCCATCATTTATATTTCATATAACACTGTGCCTGAGAGAATGCTAACAACCATCGTTTCAGTTAACTGCCTTGGCTAACCTCTGACTGGAATGTTCTCAAAGAAAAACCGCAGTAAAACTACTCTAAATGTGTTTTTCCCCTTTCCCATAGATGTGTTATGGCTTATTCAAAACTACTTAGATCCCCAGAATTGCCACTGGAAGATACTGAAGGGTTCTTTGTCAGGTACTGCGTTCTAAGATGAAATTACAATGTTCTATTTAGTTCACTTCACTTGCTTTCACTATACATGTTATGTGATGTGTTCATTCAATTGTTGTATCCAAAGAGGCACACAGGGGAAGCTCTTGATCTGCGGTCAAATGCTCTACGACTGAGCTCTAGCTATCTCTCCTGGTTTACAACCATGTCTCAAAGAGCATACAAGGAACACAATCCTAAAAGAGCTCCACAATAAGAAGAACACGACAGTGCCGCACTATACCAACAGTTAAGTCCATCAGTGTTTGGATGAGGATGTAATGCCAGTCAGGAGGAGAGGGCTGGTGTTTGATGTAGGTGTGTTTAATAGTTGAGGTTGCCAGGAGGGTGCTAGGTGGGCAGGAGAGGGTTAATGATTGGCCAGTCTAGACACGGAGCCCAGTTCATAGGGAACGTCCAGGGTGAACAGTGGTGCGTTCAAGCTACAATTGCAAGTGTGTGTGTGTGTGTGTGTGTGTGGGAGGGGGGGGTTACAGTCTATTTTAATTGCAAGTGACACACTCCCCAGTAATGTATGAGAGTTTGCATCATACTGGGATGTAATAACATGCTATGCACCAAGACATTGAAAAGAACAGCCAGTCTTTTAAAGGTTGACATGGCAACCTAAAAACTATTATTAAACTACCACCAACTATTATTATTTCTACCATCCAGCTAATGGACTGCAGTTTCTGCAACAGTGGTTACAGTCAAATTGTGTCTGCAGACTGTAGAGTGTCTGTTGACGTTTTATATTAAAAGGAAAGTGGGAAAGGAAATGCTAACATTGTGTCTGGTATTTCAAAAAAATGTAATGTACTGCTAATAACAGTGAGTTGTATAACTGGCCTTTATGCAAGTTGACCTAGAGATGCCTTTCCATGGTTGTCACTTTTTAAAACCAAGCTGTCGGAACAGAAGATTCCTAAAGAAAATATCAGAGTGTTATACACCATCACATAGTTCAGGGCTCTCCAATTCCGGTCCTCGAGGGAAGCTGTCCTGCATGTTTTAGATGTTTCCCTGCTCCAGCACACCTGATTCAAATGAATGGTCATTACCCGGCTTCCACAGAGCTTGATAACGACCCATTCATTTGAAACAGGTGTGCTGGAGCAGGGACACATCTAAAACATGCAGGACCGGACCGGTTCTCGAGGACCGGAATTGGAGAACCCTGACATAGCTCATGCATGTGCACCCCCCACACACATACACACAAGTAATCTCACCACAATCATCTTCTCCACTTTGGCAATGCCCTTCCCGAATATGGTTCCCAGCTGATCCCCCACGCCAGCCAACAGGAAGCCGAACAGGGGGATCCCTAGGAGGGCGTAGATGATGCAGAAGATGCGCCCCCCCTCAGTGTGGGGGGAGATGTTCCCAAATCCTGGGGAGGCGTGGGGATGGGGAGGGAGAGAGAGAGAGAGACACACAGAAGACATCAAGGGAGAGGCAATTGGGCAGGGAGTTAATTGGATCTTAATTAGTTTAGTATCAAACATCTGATGATTGGTAATGGTGAAACAGGGCTGGCAAACGTGGCCCACTTCCTGTTTCCTGTGTACAGGCACAGACTGTGGGTGTGTCTATTACCGAATACTTTACGAAGTACACTGCAATGCACTGATTAGTGCTGTCTCAAATGGAACACTTACGTTAACCACTTGGCAGAAGTGACGGACGCAAATCTGCTCGCGGCACCCGCGAATATAAGGCGGAAGTGACAGACTCAAATCTGCTCGCGAGTCATTTCGTCCGCCATTATTTTAGAAATGAAATGCTGCCGAAAGGTGCTCCTTCTCTTCCGCTACGTAGCCAAGATGGCGCCCGTTTAGGGCGAGTAGTGTCCATCGTTGTACACTGCATTCTTTGACTGTTTGCAGTGCGCCATCCGGGTACTTTCAGTGCCCTGAATTCTGCTGGTTCTGTCAGTGTAAACGCCCTAAGCACTGAAAGTAAGTGGTCGAAGTGCACAAGTGCCCGGTAGTAGACACAGCCTGTGTGTCTGTTTCCCTGCTTTAAAAGGTCAAGGAAAAGTAGGATATGGCCTCCCAATGTTGGTATTATTTAGAAATGACTAGATGCAATTTACATTTAGTCATTTAGCTGACGCTCTTATCCAGAGCGACTTACAGTAAGTACAGGGACATTCCCCCCGAGGCAAGTAGGGTGAAGTGCCTTGCCCAAGGACACAATGTCATTTGGCACGGCCGGGAGTCGAACTGGCAACCTTCAGATTACTAGCCCGCTTCCCTAACCGCTCAGCCATCTGACTCCCCCAATTACAGCATGCAAATGCCTTTAGAGTAGACCGTCGGCATAGCATCAACTGAAAATCATTTGTGCATTTCCAAGAACTGTTGTGACATCTGGAAGACCACAGCATAGCTGAAGCTTGTCAGAATCTCCAGAACCCTTTGTTAGGAGCTGGTACGTGGTAGTGCGAGGAAGGTCGTCCTCACACCAGCATGAGAAGAACAGTCACGTAGTACTCTAACACACTGCAGCATCTATAATTTACCATCTCCTCCACACTAGATGGAGGAGCAATGCTGCACACACCTGGAAAAGAATACAGCTTACCATTCTCACTTTCTCCATTCCAAATCCCCATATGCTACATAACAGATTCATTTCAAAAACCTATTACTGTAAAACATCCTCTTTTGAAAAGAAAAGAAACATTAGCCCGGAATATGTTAAATAATGGAAGGATTGATGAATAGATTCTGTTAGAATAGGCACATGGTGTAGCAATCAAAGTCCTATTTCAATCGGAAATTGCATAGATAGGACACAAAATGGCTCATTCCAGACCCAACTACCACCCGCTTTACACAATCAAGCAAACACTACCTTACATAATAGGTTATGTAAGGTTAACATAAGCATCTGAACCTTAGGGACAGACATGGCTTACAATGGCTTCCTGCTTATACCTTTTGCTAGAAGGCCAGCTGTCAGACACCCAACCAATCAATTCTCGCTAATTGTCCCACTCAGGCAATCAGGAGTCAACGGGATACAGGATTCATCTTTACACCCCCCAGTGCACACAGTGAGGAGGAAAGAACAGTCTCTCGCTAATTTGGGGTGTCTTTTAGGATTTCGTTGTCTCTCTCACAAACTCTGCATCCGCCCCACTTCAGTCTGTCTGTGCAACTACCAAGTACCAAGTACTGTAGGATCTACATCCATCACATCAAACAGATTCTTCTCCCTGGAATAGACAGCCAGTTTATCCACCCTTTGACCACACACAACAACCAGCTTGTCAGTTTCCTGGGCCAGAACTCAGGGCCATTACCCCGACAGGGAACCTTCCTACGGGATGAACGAGAGGGTGTTCAGGGTGGGGAGTGGAGTTGAGTGGACGTAATTAGACGAAAAGTGGACATGATGAGAGGTTCCGGTCGAAAAGCCTGGAAATTGAGCAAGGCACTCGTGTGTGATGGGCGAGATATTTATGGGGCTGTCCTTTCCACATTAAGGCCGTGTTGGCTTCAGTGAGACGACGATTCCATGGAGAAGAAACAGGAGATGAAGGACAAGGGATACAAGGCAGGAGGGGGCGGGGGGGGGGCGGGGGGGGTGGTGGCGGAATAAAAACAGACAAATTACTGAGAGAATCTAAGAACGAGAGAGATCAAAGGTGGAGAGGAAAACAAAACCCGACAGAGAACGAGAACGACTGAGGGGACGGAGGGAAAGAGACGAGCGGGAGAAGAAATGGCGCAGAGGGAGAGCGAGGGAAAATACGACGGCGATGAGGAGGAAGAGGAGAAGGACTTGAAGAGGAGCCCGTCTGATGAGCTAAAGCTCAGAGGCGAGAGCGGAGGTCAGCGGGAGGATTCACAGTCGCGCGTGCATGTGCAGTGAAAGAGAGGGCTGCAAGGCGACGGAGATCGTCTGCGACGGAGATCGTCGGATGTGTGTGGACGTCTCCACAGCTGCAGTATGTCTCCAACCCTTTCGACCACAAACCCCTATAACACTTACTCGTTTCCTTTTAGTACTGCAAAATAAAACAATTCCGTTCAAAAAGGCAATGACGGAAAACACATTTCCTAAACATTTGCACCGAGATTTTTTGCACTGGTGGTGTACAAATTGTGTAGACTTGTATCATGAACAGTATACATTAGGTTATATAACAAGCCACACGGGGCATGCTGTCAGAGGTCCTGCCCTTCACTGTCAGCTACATAGTATAAAAGCTTAAAGACTGTGCACTCTGCACACTAATTAATTCACTAGAAAACAGAGGATCCAAAAGGCAACATTTAAGACAAAGCCCTACTTGAGCTTTCGCCGAGTACACAAGCTCGTTAAACTTGAATTAGGGCACCTTAAAACTCAGCGGAAGTGGCAACTTGCAACTAGAAACCTACAGTCTCTTTTACAGTAGAGAAACAGAGAACAGTCTCGGTTTCATCCTTTGAAACCACATACTTAGCACTACACCAAAAGATACTGCCCCATCGGTAGCGCTCCTCTGAAATGACTTGAGCCAGCAGAACTGGTCGAATGTTAAATCGTAAAGGGCTCACACTGTACAGACACTTTATCTCCCACTGTACGGATGAGCGGACGCAGCCTCCTTGTGATTTATGATGGAGATAGTGGGGAGGGAAGGAACCCACCCAGAAGAGATGCACTTACTGGAGATGGATGCACAGAGAGGGGAAAGGGAGAGCTACATACAATTACACTTGGCTACACATCCCCAACCCCCCCTGACAGAAAGACAGACACCTCTCAGTAAGACAATACCTTAACGTTTCATGTGTGGCCCCCTCAAACTGAATCAATCCAAACCAGAGGGGAAATGGCAGACATGTATTTTGTCATGTTTTGGTGCGTATAAACCCATCTGAAATTGAATTTGAGAAAGGGAGAGAGAGAGACAGACGGAGATAGCAGGCATGTTATGACAATTAATCCCACAAAAGGGGCTCTCTAATTGGTATGACAGAGATGAATGAAGAATGTTGTTCTTGTTAAAGAAACCCCAGGCTTCCATTGTTGCATGACTCCGTTAGAGAAAACCCGCAAGGCTGAATCATCCTATTGTGTGAATCTCTCATTTCTGAGTTAATCAGCAGTCACATAATTTGCATACTCACAGTAGTCACTCTTACCTTTATCAAAGAGGAATTTCCACTGCACTTTTGCTTGGATAAGTTGTGACTTATACACACCAAAGTGTTCGTGTGTTTCAGAACTAAGCATAGTTTTAGAGTTAAGTTTAATATAACAATGTACTGCCAGGCTTCACAGAAGGATTAAGAGAGAACAGAGAAATAACTGTGATCCTTATGACGTTAGGTCTGTTTTAAAGGCAGAATGGAAAATTTTCACAGATACATACTGGGTAATGCTACTCAACATCCAAAACACGTTATGTTCAGTCAATTAAACGAGGTTGAATTCATTAAAAGAGAACTGATGTTAGGCAGTCCAACCGACAGCAATCCCCCCTAAGAAACATCACTGAGAACAGCAACAATGGAGTGAAAAAGAGCCATGTCTAAAACCATATCCCAGAAAAACAAGAAACACTGGACAGAGCAGAGGAACGGCCTGTTCCATTTCTCTCTTAGCGAGGGGCAAATTAGTGCAAACTAGATAAACACGTTGATTTGGCTAGCAGAGGGCTAAATGAAGTAATTACCATATTGCTTCCACTCATCCCATGCGTGGAGCTGGGGAACAGACAGGAGCCTCGGAGGGGGCTCTGGAGCTGAGCCCAGTCACACACTGAACTCACACGTTCGTTTGACAGGGGCTGCTGACAAGGGCCAGGAGCTGTCAAACCAGCCACCGAATTGTGTGCGTATGTGTGCTTCTCCGTGTGTGTGTTCTCTCGGATTGGCAACTAAGCGTTTTCAGCTGCAGCTGACAGGGTTCATGGAGATTATTGATAACGAACAAAAGGCGGCAGAACTGATAAGGCTTATGCTACAGTTAATCACCCTGCTCATGTTTGGTTCATACTATTACTGGTAAACAAATGCATTATGTTGAGTTGTGTTGCTATCCTTTTGATTGTCAATTGGTCTTACCAATGGTGGTGATGACTGTTCCAGCAAAAAAGAAGGAGGAGCTAAGGTCCCACAAGCTCGTCTGATTGGAGTAGTTTCCTGATGGGTTCACGCCGGCCCTGATCGCAGACACGACTTGCTGAGGAAGAAAACAATCACGCATTACAGTTGTGTTGTTCCTCCCTACACACACACACACACACACACACAGACCCACACAGAGCTGCAGCAAACTGCTTTCTATTCAATGTTCATAAATAAAATGAATATCAAATCAGTTCCGGAATGGCCGATTGAATATTCCATAGATGGTTCCTGCAGATTCATTTCTACTCCAGTTTTAGGGGTTGAATCTGCCTGATGGATGGGCACTCGCCCTCACATGACTGGGGCATCAGCTTTCATTCAGGGCCCGGCGGCTGCTTAGGCTCCATGTAAGCAATTAGCCATACAACAACCAACCAGAACACTCAGTATCACACTTGTTGGTCCTGGCGTCATCTTGAACAAGTGCCTCCTGCAAAGCCCTAAACACAAGTTAAGGCGTGTGACCGCGTAACAGAAAGGTTTGTGGATTCTCCTCCAGCCACTTCTGAAGGGATGAATCGTGTTAGGCTGTCGAGGGGAGCTAAATGTGGTGAGTTGCGATGAGAACACAGCAGGTGCTTATTTTCAGCCCATTAGCACAGCCCAGGTGGTTGGCTGGCTTTCCACTCGGATTGACTGTGTGTGTGTGTGTCTGTGATTGGATGTTTGCGTGTGCTGTGGCAGTAGTTTGGACATTTTGTGCGTTTGTGTGTGTGTGTGTGTTGTAGAGACACTATCATTTGGCATGTTTGTAAATCAGTGTGTTTGTATCAGATTTCTCCTTCGACCTCATTTGTTTTTGTCAGTCCTTGTGCATTTGTAGCTATATTGGTTTGTCCACTGTCGCCGTGTGTACCTGTGCATCCTGTAAGTGTGTGTGTGTTTCTAGTCCACTAGATGAGACTGTAGAGTCCCAGCTCTCGCTGAGCGTGACTGCTCTCTCAGATCCCGCCCGTCTCCAGGGGGAACAGACTAGAGCGTGTGCTCACACAGAACGCTGGCCTTATCCCCGCGGAGACCAAAGTCATCTCCACAAACGCCCGTACCCACACATGCTCCGGGAGAAGAGGAGGGCAACATTCAAAGACTCTTTCTCTCACGCACGAGGACACACACATTCAGTCCATGAATACACAGGATTTGTCGAGTGTCGATTGAATAAAAGGTACATACTGTACGGTATGCCCACCTTCTCAGCATGTAGGCTATGGCTTTTAAAGCAAAGGCTTTTGATCTAAGCAGCGAAACAGCACTGATCACAACTACCGTACCAGCCTTCTGGCTTTCACCAACCAACACCCACTGAGTGGAAGATGTGATACTCCTCCAAGTTAAACTGGGCTCCATTAGGGTCAGTTTCAAACCCACGGCTGTTTAAAAAAAAATATATATAATCTGTGACAAACCCCCCAGTAACCAGAACCTCTGGGGGCTTGGAGCTGCAGCCTACTGCCGATGTCAGCCCGGCCACAACTAATTGGATGAAAATGCTTTGCTCACACCAGGCTGGGGTGTGCAAACTGGAAGGAAACAGATGTATCATGGGTCTGCAGGTTGGTTCGGTCCAAATCGGAGGTGGGACAGAAGGTTGTAGTGGTGTATCTGTTCCTCTCTGTGGACACCAGACCTGCAGAGTTACAATACAGCGGAAGAGCACAGGATAAGCTAAACGGTAAACAGAACGGATACATCTGGGGATTTGCTGTGCGACTATGCTTCGTCGACAATAAGAGGAACAGGAAATAAACCTCCTAGCTGTTCCAAAGTAGGCAAAGTAACAATCAGTCAGCTCTTAATCACATTATATTAACATAAGTGGCACGCCTGATTGTATCTACAAAGTGCATTTGAGGGAATGTGACATAACAGCCAAGTCCACAGGAGTTTCCTGGGTTAATATCTCCCACTGTCTAAACCATTCTAACAGCAGCAGGAGCAGCATGGGGTTCGGAACCTGCACACTCAGCGCATACCAAGGCCATGCACCCAACACACTCCGCCAGACAGCCACGGTGTATGGCAGGAGACCACGTCCAGCGCTACGCCAGCAGTCTCAGAGCAAAGTAGGGGGGGGTCGTTGCAAAGTCAGAGCGCTGTCCACTTTGATTATTCACACCCAGCGAAGAGGGAGAGGCAGCCCGCCCCTAACCTGGGTGCAACGCCGGGAATGTTAGCCGCGGTGAGGGAGGGGGGAGGGTAAAGGTGCTGAAGCGACAGAATTGAGGTCAGAAGGGAGGTCAGAGTGTGTGTGTGTGTGTGTGTGTGGGGGGGGGGGGGTTAGCATGTGACATATGTCTCAGTGGTCGGGGATAAGTCATGAATCTACAATATGCATGTTACAGGCATGTTCGGAGAATAACTGCGCCTCAGCATGTGTGTGTGTGTGTGTGTGTGAGAGAAAGCGGCAGAGAGAGACAGAGATTGACAGAGAGGGGAAAAAAAGAAATCATTCACAGTCACACACAAGCCAATCACCACCTTAGAGCTTTTCATCATCCCATTTCCTCTGCGCTTCCGAACAAACGGACCGGAGGTGACGGTTTGGAATAGCCCACACCCTCCAGTCCGCGTCCTCCCTCCCGTAATCACATTATGTTTTCGCTCAGATCTGCCCGGCTCTATCTCTCCCTCAACCTCCCTGCCAAAGCTGCCATATTAACGCACAGTTTTGACTCTCGCCAAGGAGAATTCTGACCGTGCAGAGTGATGACATGGGGATAATAAGAGGCTCTTGCAGGGGTATTTTTCAGTTGGCGGTTCGCAAACGTGCCTCTGTGCAGCCCCGAGCTAGAGTCTCTGCTCCCCCTGCAACTGGCCTTTCAACATCACGCTCTCTTTTAATTGCTCTCTCCGACAAGGCGTCTCTGTTCAGTTGTCTGCCGGAGCGAATCTTAGGGCTGACGACGGGAAGAGACATAAAGATGTGTGAGTCTTAGTGTGTGTGAATGAGAAACGGACAAAGGGAGAGAGAAAGAGAGAGAGGTTTGAGCGTGACTAAGTGTGTGTGTGTCCAGAAGTGTTTGCATGTGTGTCTGTAAGTGTGTGTGTATCTGTGTGTACTGTGTATCAATAAATCATCTAAGAGAGCTGTGCAGTAGCAGCTAGCGACCAGCTGAGGCTAACTACTCTCACGGCCCGGCGTGCTGGTCTGGTGGCAGCAGCTGACTAATGGCTGCTAATGGAGGCTAGCATGACACAGCTAGCCACAAAGCATTAGTGTGAAGTCCTTCATCTGAAAAAGGGGACTGTTTGGCTTTGGTTCCAGAAAAGCTTTTGTGAACATTGTGCGGCAGTTAGAACTATAAATACAAACCATCTAGAGAGAAACATGGAGTACTCTGCTCCATTTTGACTAATATCCTTCCATATGGCCACTTCAGAGTAAGTGATTATATTAAAGTGCTTACATCAGCTCATTGGCCACCCTAAAGGGATTTGCTTGTAACCAATCTTGACTAGGTTTTGTCAATATAGAGAGAAGATCAACCATCATCAATTTAAATCAATAGTGCTACAGTAAAAGGGTCATGGCTCTGGTTGGAGAGGGCTATATCTGCTGGGAAGATTTGAGCATTCTTCACAGTAGATAGATTAAGCCTAGCTTCACTGGAAGAAAAACTGACTGTATGATATTTTGATATTGTTATGACCTTTATGCACACATTGTGACAAAATCTCCACCCAGCCCTTCCCTTTGACTGTGTTGTAATATGCACATGCTGTTGCTCTGAAGTCTTCATCTGGAAGGGTAAGTCTCGAGGTTCGAGGGTTTAGGTTGGTTGAGGGGCAGTTCTATGGCATATGTGAAGCCCTCTGTGACATGCTTGTGTGTAAAAAGGGCTATACAAATAAATTTGATTTGATTTGAGTTTGTCATCTCTGTGCTCCTCCTGGTTCCTCAGGGTTCTCAAGTTGGACCCTCTGTGTAAGTCATATCAGCACTCTCCAATCCTGTACCTGGAAAGCTACCGCCCTGAAACTATTGACTTCAGCTCCAACTGAAAGCACCTGAATAGAATTTCTAACAGGTTAGCTACAACTGGGGTTGAGGCAAAAAAAAAAACGGAGGGGAGCTGTCCAGGAACAATGCCCTGTCTCAGATAATGCTTTGTCCTCCAAGAAGTCCTATAACATATATCATCCTGTTGCTTTTCATTTGAACCCTCGTCCAGCACACCAATAATTCACTGGTTGACAACATAAAATATGGTTGTTGCAACTGGGTTTGGAGTCGAAACCAACTGAACGCTAGATGTCCAGGAGAAGAGATGGAAATAACTCACCGACATGTCAACAAAGATTCATTACTGAAGAGGTTTCTCGTTTCCTGATTGAAACGGTCCCATGATGACTAGAGTGACAAAACCCATGCACGGGGTTTTCAACCTCACCTTAACCAGGTCCTCGAGTTCGGAGGAGTTGACACAGACGTGGACGGACAGGAAGTCCAGTTTCTCGGCCAGGATGGCCAGTTTCTGAGAGCTCTCGTAGGGCTGCTCCAGGGCCCGGAACACCAGGGCCCCGATGATGAGGTACAGCACCACCAGAAAGAAGATGGCCGACACCGTCTTCCATCTCATGACGGTGGTCCGCGTGTCGTACTCGTCTTCTTGGGAATTCAGCCCCACTGGCTTCGTAGAGAAGGACAGGCGGGGCTTGGAGAAGTGGGCTGCAGACTTTGGGTCCAGAAGATCAGGCGCGGCCACTGTGAAGGCAGACAGGTTGATGGTGATCGGGGCCGTTACAAGCCCTTGGATAGTTCATCACTTTTACAGCCTCTCTCAGCCACCGGATGTCGCAAAGAATATCATTAATAATGTCTCAAGAGGTCAATGCTTTACTATGTATATGGGGTCAGTTGGTTTGCATGCAATTATGCATAAGGATGGAGAGTGGCTATACATGATATGAGATGCAGATTGCAGACCTAAGAAATCAGTTTGAAAAACTCAACATAAACGGACCTATAAAGTAAAGAAATGAGTGCCATTGATGTTCCTTTTTGCATTTATATTAGTAATGAATGATTTATGAACTCCATAAGACAACCACAGCTTGCCAGTAGGTGCAAACTCACTAAAACCAACTTGTTTTTAGCAAACAACATTTTTTGGTAATTTATAACCGATAATCAATGCTTGTATAATAACATTCATACATACTAAATTAGTTTAGATCCACAGATAGTGGACAAACTGAGAACACATCCAAATATACAATACATCACCAAACAGCAACTAGACATGGCCTTAACAACATACTGGGTATATGTTAAACAGACCACAGTCCTTTCAAGAGAAGAAGGGATTATTCTGTCACTAGCATTATCGTCCATCAAAAGTAGGTTTGATATTATTGACAAAGCCATTGCGCTTTTAATCAGATATCAGAGACATCCGATCCTTCGTTTGCAAAGCAGCACACGCCAGGAAAACTGCATCTAAATCTGAAGCATCTTCAGACTGACAAGAACAAGACGTACTTAACAACACGTCAGGTGTCAAGATGTGCGTAAAAAGATACCACTATCAACGGACTTTGATTTGATCCACTAACTTGGTTCGTTTAGGTTTCAAGTTTGAAATTAACATGTCTACGATCACAGACTTTTATCACATCATGTATATTCACACAATATCTCACTCACAATTCGTCTTATAGCTGAACATAATAAGACAACACTGACGGCTAAAACATCCTTATACCATACCTTTGCGTAGTCTTCTCATCCAAAGCATTTAGAAATCGTTCTCTGAATATTGTCAAACCTTTTCAACATCGTTTCGTATTCTCCCACTCAGAAACGCACATTACACAGTAGACAGCAGCCGTGACTGTGTCACGTAGAATGGTTTGCTATACGAACCCCAGCCCACTAGTGTAGTAACCTGGACCATTTATCATGCGTTTGTATTTTTAGAATGGGGTTACGCACTTACTCTCTTATTCTCTACCATATTCTGTGTTGTTCCTCATCCACAGAGCTTTTTGAACTTCATTTTAGAAACGGTTTGTTTTAATGTTCTTCCCCCCTATACGCGCTCCAACGGACTTCGCTGTTCTCCGCATGGTGTCTGGTCGGTTTACTTTTCAACTCCAAACTCCCCTCTCTTTTACATGTACGGTGCCCAAACCACAATTATATCTTTTCAGAACACTACGTTCCCTTCCAAGTGTGCGTGAAGACTGCAATGGGAGGGGGGAAGAAAACAAGTCGCTTCCAAGAAAGCCATGCCGTTTCGAAAGATTGTGCCCATCGGGATTGTACGGATAGGTTCTTGTGAAAGTCTGTGCGTCCAAAAGATAGAGGTTTGCTTGTCCGGACCGACGCACGATGGGATGTGCCGAAGATGAGGAGCGCGCACACTGTGAATTAAGACAGGAGAACATAGGATGTTCTTTTCTGATGAGCTACAAAAGTGGCCGTTCAATAGGATAGTCTACATTTAGCACAGTGGTTCTGGCAACCACGCAAGCATATTTCATTAGGGACATGCACACTTAACATTTTCGATTTCGTACATGTCCTCGCTTTTTCAATCCCAGTGTTAATAAGATAGAGAACCGGTTGCTCCACCCTCCAATCAAAACCAACACCACTGTTCGTCACTCGTATTCGTTTTTTCTCTCTTACCTGCCGTGGCTGTCGATAAATTACCGTTCTCTTCGGATGGGTAAAAAAAGAAAAGAAATGTCTCTCTGTCTCTAAGTATCTCAGATTATTCATGCACAATTGTGTGTAAGGTAGAATTCCTGAAGTAAGTATTCTGTCAAGTGGCCAAACACAGGCTGCTCCACACCCTTGAGGTTGGTTGGTCCAATAAGAGCATTAAACTGTGTGTCCTGAATAAACCAATTACATTTTCAGTCAATGTTCACCTATGGATGTGTGTGCGTGCCTGTGAGTATGTGTGTGTAATATTGATTGAAATTTGGCAGGCTGGTACACCTAATTGACTTCAGAAAACTATGTTTAGAATCAGAAGATTCAGAATCAGAATGGGTTTTATTCGCCATGAAAGTTTGCACAGACAAGGAATTTGCTTTGGCAGGAAGGTGCAAACATTAAACATATATGAATCTAAAATTTAAATATGAGGACTAACTATCTGGCTGCATGCCTAAACACAGAGCTAAGCTGGTATGTGATTCACTCATTAAGTCTGCACATTGCAACTTCATCATCCTCAGTTCACACACACATACACACACACACACACAAACACATACATTAAATGCTGAGACATGTGGTTCTCGCACAATTCATTTTTTTCTCCGTTTCGTTCTTTTTGAAACATTTGTTAGAGGAAAAACAGATGTCAGCACCAGCTCACTTCATCCCCTCTGCACACTCGGCCACATATTTAGCCTCTGTTCAGTTCTGCCCACAGCATATGCCCTGGTCTCTGTCCTATAACGTCGGCAGGTAGAGGGACCGACATTATTTACATTTAGTCATTTAGCAGACGCTCTTATCCAGAGCGACTTACAGTAAGTACAGGGACATTCCCCCGAGGCAAGTAGGGTGAAGTGCCTTTCCCAAGGACACAACGTCAGTTCGCATGACCGGGAATCGAACTGGCAACCTTCGGATTACTAGTCCGACTCCCTCACCGCTCAGCCACCTGACTCATTATTGCTACTGTACATCTATCTCTTTCTCTTGATTTCACTCTCATGAAAGACAGCACAACGGACACAGTTGTTTTTCCACCCCCCCCCCCCACCCCCCCTTTTATCCAGTGAGACTCCATCAGTTTGACGGAGTATTTGAGGGTTATACTATGTGAAACTCTCATCTTGCATCCCTTTGTTGCTGGAACTCTGGAGGGTGGGTGGGTGATGACTTCAGTACGGGACCCATGTCGATGCATTCGATCCAGGTTGGTATTTCGAATGTAGGTCTAGATGATGGACCCTATATGCTATCCTTGCTCCAATGCAAAAAGATGAGAGTATGCTGGGTCACTTCCATTTTCTCACCATCCTCAACATCAATCTGGGCCAACTGTGACTCCTCCCCTACAGTCATGTGTGCAGAGGTCATATTTCAAACGAACAGACTTGGAATGTAGCACTTACAGTAATGTAATCAGCTTCCATTGAATCCAGAATATTTTCTAAGACTGGTTTGGTCCTATTCTGATAAGCCCTCCTATGGCTAGCCAGACTGCTACAATGTATGCTGTTTGTATGTGCTTGATGACGCTTAGCACTGTGAGTCTTTTGAGAGGCTTGATGTGGGAGAAATCTGGGATTTATTATGCGCTTATATTAATCCCAATCTGCAGATCAGCCATTGAATTATTATTTGGTCATGTATTTCATGCTAGGTTCCCATTTTTTCTTTGGAGTAAAAGAGTCGGCATGACTGTGTGAGATTGTCCCGACTGTTGTCTGTAATTCATCCTAGATTGGCTGGAAGCAGTCATCTTCATTTTGTTTCTGATTGGTTGGCAAAACAATGCACTTAGTGCCTTGATTGTCACTAAAGTTTCAATGTGATCCTGTTTGGTTGGGTGAAAACAAATAAGACTTTTGCTGTGGTTGAGCCTGACCTTACCATAACATGTTCTGAGTGGCTCTGAAATGATAGACCATGAAAAACCCTTTGACCCTTTAAAGCTCCAAACCTGGAATCAGCTTCTCTGAATGGTCTTTTACAGGGACAGCCATAGACCTCTTGAAGGTTTTAAGTAGAATTGTTCTACAGCATCAGCTGGCTAAGAGTAAAGGGTCCATTTAATACCCCATCTCTCCGTTAAATAGTCTAGCTTCAGTCACATTGGAGGGCTAATTATAAATCAGTCCGGTCTCTTGATAATTGCCCTCCTGCTGCACGAAGTTGACAGAGCTTACACGAAGAGCACCATAGGCTATGCTAGCTATAGAGATATAAAGAGATATAAAGAGATATAAAGAGATATATAGAGATATATAGAGGTATTTAGAGATATATAGAGATATTAAAATGGGACCACTCACACTGGGGATGAGAATCAAGCGAATCATAAACTTACCAATCAATTGTAGGCTGTCTTGAAAGTCAATTGGCTTTGTTGTGTACAAAGAAGGACTATGATTCTCATATTTCCATTGCTTTTCATGGGTTCCAAACCTATCACGTTTTCATGATTCTACGGATCTGATGTTGAGCTGAAGTGTTTTTTGAGTGCATTTGTGACACAAGTTAGTTTGGGAGTTCTTAAGAGAACTTAAAAAATATATACTTCCGGGCTTGCCTGCTTCAATTTGGGTTGTTGCAAGCTTCAGTGTCAAAAGGGATTTTAGATGCATAGTTGATGGTTTTCAAAATGACTGCAGTGGAAAGAAGTTTATTGTTTTCTCTCACAACTCTCAGTAAGTAGGATACAAAAACTTCACTGAGTGACACTCCGCTATCAATATAATGACTCAGCTTTGAGCTTGAGCTGCTTTTGGCACCCTGCCGTATGTCATTAGCGACATCCCATAAGGTTAAACACAATTGTGTGTGCTCGCGAAACTTACAAGGATTGCTGACCGTTTGGGACCACACTTGTGGTAGGAAACATGCAGAGTCGGTTATCTTAGCTGTAATGTGATTATTGCGCGCCGACAGTTGCATTCACAAGTGATATTACACAAGTAATCTATTATTATCCAGGTAGACAAAAATTGAAGTTTACCTGGACTTGACAGGCCTCCAAGGAGGTTGAATGGAATTGAATCTGTATCGATTTGCCGATAACATAAATCGAATAGTCATCTGTTTTAGCTAATAATTCATCCTAGCTGGTGTGTTACTCTGTTACGTGCTTTACTTCTGGGTGAGCTGACACATGCAAGATTGGTAGTGGCAAGTTTACATGCAATAACCATCCATCTGGAACCAATGATTCCGATGAATGATGTCGGCCCCCTTCGTTAACCTAATTAATGTCCCAGTTTAAGGCCAGTTGTGTGTTTGATGTTGGTTATGGGTGTTGCAGTGAAGGTTTTGAAGGAGAGCTTGGTTAAAAAGAATAATTCTAGCTTCACAGTTGGCCGAGTCTTTTATCTTGTGCTCAACTGACTGAAACGGCGAAAATCAATAATTGTGTACTACAGCTGAAAAAGAACAACCTTTTTGCATTTGTGCACACATACTGTAGGCCTACATATGCTGGACACACATCTATCCTTCACAACCAACACGAGCAATACATCCACACACACTTTGCTTTGAGGTGTGCAGTATGAATGCAAAAGCAATTTTAATGTGCTGGAAAGAGACAGGGTGGATTTCATTAAGCATCAAGCAGGCATCAAGAAGGCATCAAGACTTGAAAAAAAACACAGATTAATATGCGCACTAACCAAACATTGTCATGCAGGTGCATTTCCTAATGCAAGACTTTGTAAATTGAAATCTTACAAAGTGAAAGTGTCATGGTGGTCGTATAGTAATTACATTGTACTATCTGCCAATGAGATTAATCCATGGTGTCATATCCTATAATAGGCTACTCCTTGTCACTGTGAGACCAGTGACAAATGAATTTTGATGGAGGTTAATGTTATTGCTGACATGGGTATCGCTGACAGAGCTGACTCTCTCTGTCCCACACACCAGCACACACACTCTGCACGGCACCAAGCTGTGAACAGCAGATACGTGTGGAGGGATGTGGATGGGAGAGAAGGTGAAGTTCATGCCAGTAGCCTGGATCTCTTCTCAGTTGTTGAACGTGATGCCTCCCTTAGAGCAAAGGTTAGAACAAAAAACGATCCTGAATGTTTTCTGTATGTATTCTGGCTATTGTTTGATTTAATTCGAGCACTTGTAGTTTAACAAACTGAAAGTATTTTTCTGTCACCATACCAGTCTTAAAGCAGCTCATTCATGGGTCACCATATAAGAAATGAAAGGGCACGATTTGAAAATATGGACCGTTTTTACAGAGCAGGACAGGAATTTTCACTAGATTGTTGGAAAGATGTGTGTGTCTGTAATTGTGCTCGTTTTCAAGTGTGTGTGTGTGTGTGTGTGGGTTACTAGCATCAGAGAATTCTCATGTGCGTGTGACAATCTGTGCCCCTGTCCCCTTGTGCCGGCATTGGGGTGAAACGGGCTCCTTCAATTCTGACAGAAAACCATCGACCATCTGCAACCTGGCTTGTCATGACCCCTTCCCTCGGCTGGGAAGGTACTCAAGGTGAAGAAATGAAATCTTGAGAAAGGAGGGTACATGTTTGTATGCATTTGTCTCGGCTCATGACTCTGCACTTTCCATCTCTTCCTGTTTGCTGTTCCGAAGTTCACGGTGGAGCGACGTTCCTGTCATTTCCTGTCATTCGGACTGAGAGGAAGTGTGCCCCGGGGGCCCGCGTGTCAGAGGGGAGGTGATTAACGGACCCCCCGCACAGCCTCGTCCATCAGGACGCAACATATCCCAAGTGATCGTGTTCCCCGTGGCGAAGCCTTACAACATCCATTCATAAAATCAGGAAGATGAAAGTCTTTTTCTCAGTTTGAAAACACCAAACCTCCACCAGTGTCTCTCCCTACCCCTCAATTTAACAGTTTGATGCAGCTTTTCTTAATCTCCTCGGGGCTTAATTAAATGGCATTCTTGTGTT
This sequence comes from Osmerus mordax, assembly GCF_038355195.1. NCBI lineage: Eukaryota > Metazoa > Chordata > Actinopteri > Osmeriformes > Osmeridae > Osmerus > Osmerus mordax. Next base: position 10,617,317 of record NC_090057.1, on the reverse strand, counting down.
AAGCACAAACGCAGCCAGGTTCAGCTGTTGAATTGATAATTACACCCCTGATCTACAAATACACGCAAGCAGACAGGGACACGGAAGAAGACAGGCAGGCACACAGGCAGGCACGCAGGCAGACTGGCAGGCAGGCAGGCAGGCAGGCAGGCAGGCAGGCAGGCAGGCAGGCAGGCAGGCAGGCAGGCACGCAGGCAGGCAGGCAGGCAGGCAGGCAGGCAGGCAGGCAGGCAGGCAGGCACACAGGCAGGCAGGCACACAGACAGGCAAGCACACAGGCAGACAGACAGGCAGGTACATAGGCAGGCAGGCAGGCGTGCTGATAGACAGGCAGATAGGCCAGCAGGGATGGTGTGTCTGGGCAAGGTCTAGCTGAGAGGTTTTTAAATGAGAAGCGAGTGTATTTTTTCACTCCCTCTCCCTCCAGATCAGTTCTTCACAAACAGCTGTCAGGGCCAATGACAGATAAATCGATAACAGTCTGAATTGGGGTATTGAGCTCTCAGATGCAACCCCCACAAACCTGGTTGCCCTGACTACAGCTTAAGAATTAAACCTGAAAGGAGGCACATACTTTGCATGTTCTTGTGAAATATGCATTGAATATGTAAAAGTGAAAACTTTTGCTAGAGTTTCTGCAAGGCTGCACTATTGAATGTTTCTTTGAAATTGGATGCCTGAAGATCTACCAGTAAACTACCAGCAGCCTACTGTTGAAACTATAAATCACCCAAAGTCTCTGCAAATTGATTAACTTTGTTCTTTAACCGAGACTCATTTATAACTCATACACCCACAATGCCCAGTTGTTTGTGCTGATACATTTCTCTTAGGAACATTGTAGTCCATGGTTACTAACTCAAACAAACAAAACAGCGTAGCCATTGGCGGACACAGTCACAACAGAGTTGAGAAAGCTCCAGCCTGGTGTTCCTCCAGAGTGTTCCTTTGTTTGAGGAGAAGCACGTCTGCAGCCAATAAGCATACAGACAATAGTCGGTGCTTTCTTTGTAGTGTGTTGTTTTCATAGTGCTGAAATCAATAGGGTCGGATACTTTCATTATCTGGCCTGGGAGTTCGAGCATTTCTACCTTCCCTTGCAAGGGAGGGGATGGAGAAGATCTGTAAGAGAGGTAAGTGTGACCTAATGGTTGTTTCTCATTTTCTTCCCACACGGACCACACTTCTACACAAAGTGGCATCGTTAAGCTCTCTATCTGAAGCGAGGTATACGCTCATGTGTTTTGGTCCTTTGTGTTCAAATGAGAAATGGCTGGACGTGTACATCGTAAGCCTACCCTCCGCTACTGTGTTTGTCTTCTTATCTGTTGTCACAAGCACTTACTCACAAGCACTTACCTTAGCGCTGCCTTGATGTTCTGAGGTACTTGTTGTCCAAAGTCAACTTGAACAAGAAAGGGACAACGGTATCCTGTCCTGCGCACGAGAGCCCATCTATGTGGCTGCGCGTACACTGCCACAAAGGGTCACTGTAGTTGCTCCTGCAACATGAACTCATGTGTTTGTTTGATTTTGCACATTCGTGAGGCCCACTAGTGCTGCATTCAATGTGGCGGACGACTTTTGTTCTGCATGTACAAACAGTTCCTCATTTCTGGATTGGGCAGTGGGGGGTCAAACGTTTATAGCCCACTGTTATATCACTGCTGACATCAAACAGTCATTGTTTCACACATCTGTTAGATGTACCCATTTGTATGGAGGCGTTAGATCTGACAGTGCCTCAACGCTCGCGTAGCAAGCACATCATTGACACACACACACACACACACACACACACACACACACAGACCCACTGTAGTCTTTTACATAGACTCAATGTACTGATTAGCTAAGCAGTATTTACTGAACCTCTCCAGGTGAGTTCAGGTCTTGTGATGGAATAGATATCGACGATGTTGCCATGCAGAGCGTGACATGAATAATCTCTTTGGGATCAGTTGGGCAGTGCACAGAGACTGATGGGTTAGGTGTTAATTCATCACATCTGCTTACCTGCTATAAGCCAATTTATCAAATCGTTCCACCAGTCATCTGTTAGTGCCAGTGTTACCAAGGTAACATCGTTTTTTTCTGGCGCAAGTGGCAAGTGTGTTCTAGTCATTGCGCCTCATCACCAATATGTGCGTGTGTGTGTGTGTGTTTGAGGAATAGCAGTCTGCGTGGGTGCTTGCAATGTGCAGAGATTCCGTAGTAATCCTCCCCACCACATGCCTCAGACATGACGCCTAATGCAGCATGATAGCTCATCGTTCTCTTAATGAGCAAAAGCCATGACTTGGAGAAACATCCTTGCTCATTAAACATCATTTTAATCACTTGACCTTTTTTTCATCGTCTTACTTTCGGTATTTCCATGACACGGCAGTAGCTCTGCGTACCACTTCTGCTTTGTTGAAACACCGTCGGTTTAGACAGAGTTGGTGTTACACATCTGATTGATGTCTCCTTAAGTGTGAATATGAAGAAAAACAAACATAGTTTTTCTGCAGAAGGGCTTGAGCAGCCAGACGCCCAGCTGACTTCCCCCCAGACGCTCCCCGCCGAGTCCAGAGCAAAACAGTCTGGCTGAAATATCAGTCTTATTGACGTGCTGCGCCCAACATCTCTATGGTAAACACTGCTGTTCCCAATACACAGTTGGAGCCGTCAAGAACGTTTACTTGACGTTTACTGTCATAGCAAGGGAAGAGAACAGGTTATATAGTTGACGTTTGACGCCGTGGATCAATTGGAGGGACTGGAGCTGTGAAGCTTCCTTTGTTGTGAATAGAGATGCCCTGGTTGGGTGTCCATTTCTGTCCCGAAACATTGTTCTCGCCAATCAGAGATTGAGAGGATGCGGATTACGTGAAATGAAGTGATTCACTGTGTCAAACGCTATGACTGGAGCTTCATTTTGGCCTGTAAGAAGCAGCCAAAGTCAAATTCAGTTTGGGCCAACATCAGAGCACCAATCACCGTTCTCAGTCTTGCCAACTCTGTGACTCAGTGACTGTGTCAGGATACCCTGCTCTACATCTCTCTCTCTCTCTCTCTCTCTCTCTCTCTCTCTCTCTCTCTCTCTCTCTCTTTCTCTCTCTCTCTCTCTCTCCCTCTCTCTCTCTCTCTCTCTCTCTCTCTCTATCTCTCTCTCTCTCTCTCCCTCTCACTCTCTCTCAGGAAATAACAGTCCCATCTTGCCTGTACAGTAAGTGGGTCATTTGATGTTTGCGGTGTTGAGGCGAGTAATTGCAGTCTGCTCATCTCCTGTGGTGCATATGTTCCGCCGAACCCTCACGCTCGCCCTGCCCCGTGTGACACCCAACCAGCAGCCCACGCAGAGCTCTCTCTTCAGAGAGAGAGAGAGAGAGGAAGGGAGGAAGAGACGATGGGGTCTGGGTGCAAGAAGATTCACATTGCAAGTGAATCTTCACACTCACAGAGAGAGAGAGAGAGAGAGAGAGAGAGAGAGAGAGAGAGAGAGAGAGAGAGAGAGAGAGAGAGAGAGAGAGAGAGAGAGAGAGAGAAAGAGAGAGAGAGATCCCCTCCCACACAAGTACCTGCTATGTCCTCAAACAGAGCTGACAAGGTAATACTAAACTATGAGGCAACAAAAAATTAGGAGGAGGAGGACGTGAAAAAAAAGAAAACACCACCCAGTGGCAATCGTGGTTGCTAGGTAACGAAAGTGCTCTTTCCTGTTTAAAAAAAAATAAAGAAATTCCATCAAATTCTTTTTTTTTCTCTTCTATGCTTTTGTCCACTCCTCTGAGAGAGTGAAGAGGGAGAAGAAAGAGAGAGAGAGAGAGAGAGAGAGAGAGAGAGAGAGAGAGAGAGAGAGAGAGAGAGAGAGAGAGAGAGAGAGAAAAAAAGAAAGAGAAGATTTAGACTTTGTCAGGAGCCCTTTTTCCAGAAGCTTTTTGGTGAGAGTCACACTGTGAGAACACAATAGGTCACCAGAGAGTGGACAGATGCATGAAGGTCGCCGCCGCTGCCCTGCCTTTGAAACCGACTCCAATGACCATGGATAGAATAACTGTCAAATGGCCAAATTGCTCTGGGGTGAATAGAAGGCTGCTCTTACCCGCGATTCATGTTCTTTTACAACAGTTCTGATGTAGCAGGGTGAACCGTTATGTATTACTTATAGCATTGGTGCTTGAGTTATTCCCATGGATTTTTATAACCTTAATTTGTCTTTTATCAAACAGGTTCCTCTTGTAAATACTCAACCCAGCTCTTCATTCGGGCCAACATGGACGCTCATTATCGGAAGCTGCTTGGAGCCAAAGGTACAGCTTCTCTCTCTGACAGAGGAACTCCCAGTTCAGAGAATGAACCCACTCCTACAGGCAGAAACAGGACGTCTGTTCCTCTGTGTTCCACAGCTGAAGTGGACTGCTCTCCTCCCAAGTCTCTCCTCACGAGCGTCAAATGTAAGTGCTTTTGAAAGCCTGTGACTTTTAGGCCGTTCCGCTTACATCTTGTACAAGGGGAGTGTAAAAGCGGTTAGGGGATTAACGGTTCAGAGGCTCATGAGATCAAGTTCTCTCAAGAGATTACAACCCCCCCCCCCCATAAAAAAAAGACATTTTGTTAAATGAGTGTCTTGTCCTGTGTTCACACCTCTGCCTAATTGGAACAGCATCGTTCCCCTAACCAGTCAATATCGCTGTGCTGTTTTCCGGATTGATCCACAGACATGGATTACAGAATATTTCTATTATTCTCCATTTTGGCTTTTCAGATCCATATCGCTCCGTACATTTACTTTCAATATTTCACACGTTCAATATGAGCGACTGATCGATGACTGGATACGTGTGTCCTTGTGTCCGGCAGATATGGACTGGCAGAAAAGAGAGAGCGCCAAGCGGGGGAGGGTCCCCCAGACCCCCTCCCTGACAGCCCACCCAGCACGCACACCCGGCAGACACGCCACCAGCAAGGTGAGACGGCCCCTTGCGGCTCGGCCGCAGAGGTGCAGGATCTGCTGGGTCTGGACCCTGGGAGAGGGGGGTTACTGCTGTTTACCACTGGTTTGCATCATGAGGCACATGGCAGCACATGGAACAATAGCGAAGGCTCAGGGGGTTCTGCTGAGTGGCCTACTGCTGGCTGGTTGGAGTCCCACTGATGGAATATGAAACGTGGGGAACCCCGAGGGACGGCTCTGCTGATGCAGTGAGGAGAGGGGAGAGAGAGAGAGAGACAGAGGGAGGGAGGGGGAGGAGGGAGAGGGATGGATGGATGTAGAGATAGAGAGAGACAAGGAAAGAGAGAGGGGAAAGAGAGAGAGAGATAGAGAGAGAGAGAGAGAGAGAGTGAGAGAGAGAGAGAGAGAAAGAGAGAGAGAGTGAGAGAGAGAGAGAGAGAGAGAGAGAGAGCGAGAGAGAGAGAGAGAGAGAGAGAGAGAGAGAGAGAGAGAGAGAGAGAGAGAGAGAGAGAGAGGCAGAAGGGTATGGAGGACAGGTTCCAGTAATGTCCAGTCCATTTGAATATTCTCCAGCTCTTCCCATGTGCCTTCCCAATTGATTCATTTTGTCAGTCATCTTCATTTGTGACCTCACCTGTCAGTCATCCCGTCACCGTCTCCATGGAGACTCATCTCTACATTGCCTCCCCCATTCAGTTGATTTGATTGTACTTCAGATCGTATTTCATTCAGGTAAAACATCTGTGCATGGCTTCATATTATTTAGATCCTAGAATCCTTAAATGCTCGTGGACCACCAATATCTTGGAATGTAATCTGGTTGGTGGTTTAAGTCAGGGGAATTTGACCACAGTTTCTAATTGTCTATTGTCACTTATCAGCTTTTTCTTGTGCCTCTTTTCAAAAAGTGTCTTTCAAAAAAAGCTAGGGGGAAAGTGAGAACAACATTATAGCATGAACATCATGTAATCATTGTTTCTAATTAGTTTTCTACCGATGTGCAATGAAAACTGGAAAGTGTTTGCAGTCTGTGATTACAAAGCAATGTCATCATGGCAGATGGCTTTCTCCAATCAACCACCAAACCAAATATATTATTTGAATATGTGCTGGATACTTGAAAATCTCTGCATGAACATCTCTCACTTGCAGCCAGTGGAATATGTACGTGCCTTCTGTATCGGTGCTGGCGATACCGTGATGGAAAATATAATTGCCTTTCCTGTGAGGACTGGATAGGTGTCTTAGTGTGGAATTATTGGCTGCATATCCTGTACGCACGCGCACACACACACACACACACACACAGAAGAAACCTTTGCCAACTAAATATACATCCACTTTGTACACTTCTCTCAGCCTTTCTCTCTCTTGCGCTTTCTGTTCCATTAATTACTGTGGGACCAAACCCCATCCACAGGGAAAACAGGAAGTGACTGATAAAAGAGTCGTAACCCTCTACGGGAGTTTAGGGAATATATTCCAATATAAAACTCACGTCCTCTCCATTGCCTTTGTTCGCGTTGCATCGATTGCGATGACGTGCCTATCAACATATTTGAAACACGCCTGGGTTTCTTACTGCACTGTCCTTTCGTTCAGATCAATAAGTACTTGAGGGAGAGCTTAGGAAAAGAGGGAGGTAGCTGTGTGAAATTGAATGGATCCAGGGTCGGGGGTTTCCCAGAGTGACTGCTGGAGAACGATAAGAATCGCTCTGTGGATCACTGGTCGACCATGAGGCAGACAATGTCTTTGACTGCGGAATTTGGACGGTAGAATGCTGAGGCTGTACCTTATTGATTTCTACAGACCGCCCACTCCACCACTGAAGCGCACGCCTTGTGTGTGTGTGTGTGTGTGTGTGTGTGCATAGCCTTGGCATGCTTTCTGCAGATTAAGTATCAAAGCTCACAGAATGTCACAGAGATTGATTTCTGATAGTCTGGCATCACCAGATGTCTTCTTTGCGACCACTTGAGTTGAGGACTGAAGGACCTCGTCTTCCCCCACACCCGTTCACTCCACCAGCACATCAAATCGGCAGCCCAGCTGCCGACAGGGTTACTGCACTCAACACAAGAGCTCTCCTGATAGCACTGGACTATACCTCAAACAGACCTGGTCTGACTGTAAGATGACCGTAAACATGTTTACATTATACTGTGTATACACCTGGATATGTGGATTGTGCAGTTCAAATGGAACACAAACTTCCATTCTCTGCCTGCAGACACCTTGGCCTGTTCTTTCCTGCTCCAAGCGACACCAGGGAGTCTTGGCCTCCTACTGTACCCCAGCTCAGAGGGCCCTCAGCGGGGACGTCCTGGACCAACACCCCGGGGTGTTCCACCGAGCCAGCCAACAACCTTTCACCCCCAGGACCCACAGGAAGAAGAGGGACTCCTTCCTGTCTCATTATCGCTACTACAGCCCTCCAAAGACCCAGAGGAAGAACATTGAGAAGTCATGCCAATGCTAATGCTAATGAATAAATCCCACTGGTTAAACTTTGTCAGTAAGATGCAAGGTCAAAACGACATTTTTGTGGAAGTGTTAAAGGTTGAGTCTACTGATCAAATAATTTAGGTAAGACTGTGGCACCTCATTAAAACAATGGGTTTATTTGCAGTGAATATGGACCATGAATCATTTTTTGGTCATAAAAACGTTTCATTCCCTGCAAGTGTTCATGTAATATGTTCAATAAATAACACTGACAGTATTCAAATACTTAAAGGCAACCAAGCGTACCAATCACAGAGGGGAAAGATACTGAGCTGTTACAAGAGCACACACACACATGTGCACACACACACACACACACACACACATCATTATCTTAATGCAAATGCCTTTGCAAATGCTAGTGGGCTGTTTTAAAGGACAAGGAGGACTGTGTAGGAAGATGGAGCCTGGCTGATTAGGACTAAAAACTTCTAAACTGCAGAAGGGATTAGGAAATCAACACTGACAATTTATATTACCATTGCAGTTGTTCATTTAGCAGACGCTTTCACACCCCATAAATTATAAATGGTGCATGTAGCGTTACAGTAATTAGGGCAACAAATAAAAAACAGTCTGTATTTTACAAGACATGTAACATTAACATAATCTCAAATACAATATGGAAATATTCCACAGATGAAACGAGCAACAACCCATATGATCATATCATTGCAATACAACAATAATATGTGTTATAGACGATGCACAACAAAGGTCCATTCTGCAGGTACTGCAAAAGGGAGTACAGATAGGTGTGAATGTCCCCAACACAGCAAAACACTCATGCAGATTCTGCTGGTGTTTTGGAACAGCTTCTGTTCTTCCATCTTCTGATGATGTTTTGGCGTTCTTCTGTTGACAGGCAGAATTGTCTCTCCTCCCAAAATAACGTGGAGGGTAGTCAAGGTAACCAGGTCAATCTGAATTCATCTCAATCAAGGTCCATCCGATGTGCTGTGGTAAATGTAACATGGTTTCAGTATTGTCCACCTCTGTTGATCTTCAGGAAAAACAGGAAACCCACAATAACATATAACTCTTTTTGCCATCTTCTAGAGGTTTCCACATTGTGGACCATGGAGCACCGTCCAACAGACACAGTGACTGTCTGTTACGGCAGGTTATATTACTATTATGTTACTCAATAAACAGTTACGTAAGACACGTCAGATACTGCACACTACACATGTTCTAAAACGTTTCATGTCAAGAGCAGACAAACATTTGCCAACACATGTACACAATCTATTAGATTTGAATGCATGTCAAGAAAGTGTCTGATTACAATGAATTGTATCAGTGAACATGATGCCGGAAATATATACATATATCTCCCGCATAATGATTGACTGCTCTTCATGTTACCTAGGGAAGAAGAAGGGAATGATGAGGAGATGAGATCCCTCCAGTTCCTGGAAGACGTGACTAAGGACATTTTGCAACATGGATTTTACTCCGACAGGTGGGACAGATTAAGGTTATCATTTGTAATCGAGCATCCATTCTCGAGGATATCTACGCAGCGGCAAATACACTTCAACATTGCAGAACTGGTGAGTTCTAGTCGTAACTCAGATTCCTGAGTCTCACAGAATGTTTGTGCTCCTGTTCTTTCAGTGTTCTAGAATCTGTCCTCAGTTGGCATATGTCCAGGAAACACGATCTTAGCAAGGTACGTAAACCAAACACGTACCACATTGTGTGTGTGTCTGCGCCTCCACGTGTGGGTCTAGAGCAGGGTAGGTCAGCCCCACATCGTGCCTTGTAAATTGTGTGTTGACAAGATTGCTTTGTGTCTGAAATCACAAGCCTTCTGAGGCCTCCTAAACAGCTGGGATGAACACAGCTCAGCCCTCTGTACAGTGGGAATAGCTCAACATCTGTGGACCTCCGTTTGAGCAGCTCACAGTCAAACACGGAGGCGATTGAAGACAGGTAGCCAATACGAAATACCTCGCTTATTATTATTCAAAACAAACTGACGGACCAGCCTGTGTGTATGTGTGTGTTCCCGAGATAGAGAGAGCCAAACAGACCGAGACACAGAGAGAACCGCAAGAGAGAAAAAGAGCCAGTGTGTGTGTGTCTGTGTTTGCGTGAGCGCGTGTGTGTGTGTTCTCACCTGCTCACCGTACGTGTGTTCTCACGGACGGTCTGTTCAACTGTGTGCGGACAGCTCGACACGCGCGCGCAAACCGTTCCTTTTTAGCGAGCACAGTCTATCCACCTGTCATTCTTTCCACGTCGGGGTGCGGTACATTTATTCATTTTCATTTGTACCCCTCCCGGTTACCGTTGACTCTATGCATCGCAGCTCGACCCGGACATGCCCTTCTCCTGTGACCCGCCCGACGTGACAGAAACAGTGAGACCCCTGTTCAAACGACGAGGACAAAGGGAAGAGCTATCTCACCAGACAGGCTGTTTGGTAGAGCGAACACTCTTGACCCGGATTGACCCCGTTATGCTTGTGTTTCATCCATGAATAAGTCGCATTTTTCATGCCTCTCCTTCCTGTCTCTCCGAGTGCATGTGTGTGTGTGTGTGTGTGTGTGTGTTTGTGGTAGTGGGGGGACGGAGGTGGGGGCCATTCTATCTCTCCTCCATAATCATACCGGAGAGGTAGAGAGGGAAAGAACAGGGAGGCTCAGAGAAAGATGAACGAATCACCGGTGAGGGATTATAAAGTATGTCCTGACATGGAAAAACACAGGCTGTCCTCACGACATTGTCAGCAGGAAGGAGGGAAAAAGAGAAGGAACACAGTCATCAAATATTCATTCATCAACTTATGCCTGGCTGACTTGAACGTATGGACTGAAATATAAACAGCTTCATCGCTGGCCTACTTTATGAGGTGGAGAGTTGATTTTCAAAAGCTTGTCGTTGAATGGGAAACTGCATCCATTGTGACAAAACTCGGGGGACCATTGGTTATTGGAATTTTTCAGTACTTGTTTTTCCATGACAAGTTCCATGTGTTTAATGATGTATGCGACCCAGGCCTTCCACTCCCTTATTGACTCGAGTTTTTAATTAAGTTGCAAAAAAGCAGCAGTAAAAAATGTTTAAAGGCCAGTTACAGTTGTTAGTTCCCCGGTTATATTATTGAGATTGTCCATGTACTGTATTTGTGACCCAGGTCAGGATAGGGTGTGAGTTCCTGCTTCAGTGTGTGTACAGTGTCTGCGTGTTTGTGTGTGTGCGGAGTGGTAGTGGGGGGGATTGTGACACAGGTGGTTAAATTGTTGCCCACGATGCAGTTTAGCTAGAGATGTGTTCTGGAGCATAGAATATCTTTATCCAATTTTAGAGCAGGATTTATATGTCTATGCTTGTGTAACCTTTGGGTCATTGTGACCCTTCAGTCATTGTGACCCACCGTCGTGTTGCGACAACTTTACCTAATTCAAAAATAAAGTGAAGCATTTTCTTTTGACCTTCGCACTGTGGGGGGTCTGAGACAGCGCAACGGTTAAAGTTCACAAGAGTTAAGGTGTGTGTGTGTTTGTGTGTGTGCAGAAAACCAGCTGTACCTCACGACCAAGGAAACAACATACTGAAGCCATAACTAAGTGCTCGATGAGACCAATGTAAGAAGTGATAAGCCGAGACAGGAAAACAATTGAGAAAAAGCAGACTTGCTATTTTACATGTGAAACGCACAAGTTAAACATAAATATATACTCACCAACAAAACAATGTTTTGCTTTGCAAACCCATCTGGGCACACTGAGATAAAACCCAGCTCAGTTATTCTGATTCTTTCATTTGAATCCCATCCTATTACAGTCAGTGTTGATAGGCTGGGTCTTAAATTCACCTTTCTCCAACCCATTTCATATTCTGCTTTAAATCCTCCCAGAGTAGAGAGATGTCCAATGAGTGCTCCTTCATACCGTTATGAATATTCATATTCCATATCTCACCCTCTTTAACCCCTCCAGCTATTTCTGGCTGTGGCCTCTGATGTGCTCCCCGTAGAGGCAGAGATCACGTTGTCATAGTGACACTCTGGTCTGTACGGACAGTTTCTTGATCCTTCATCAAAACTGTCCACATGTCAAGAGTGAGAGGTTTAACATGAGTGCTTTCCTGCACCGTGTGCCACCCCCTCAGCCCCCCCCCCCCACCCCCAACACACACACGCACGCTGCACCCACCGTGACTCCAGTGAGAGTGGCAATCTCACAGGTGTGAAAAGCTATTTTCCCTCTGTGAAGTTGAGGGGTCTGATGGTCGTCCCTGCGTGGATGCAGTGTGTTCTCCTGGACCCCACAGCGGGGGCCTGGGGTGTGTGTGTGTGTGTTTGGGAGAGGGAGTGGGGGAAACGGAGGATGGGGAGAACAGGGGGAGGGGGGAGGACTTGGGGAGGTGCTGTTTACTGACACTGCAGGATTCAACGAATGGGAGTCTAATTGAACCTCTGATGGCGTAGACCTTGCAGGGGCCTTATCTTGTCACGCACGCGCTCCATCATGGCCACACCGTGACATGTCATGCTGAAACACAAATAGACATGTGCAGGGTACGCACTTTAGAAACTACACACGTCACACACACACGCACGCACAGCCAGACATCAAGATGAACCTGCAGTAATAGACCCAGGGGATGGGTGACCTTTTCATATCCTTTCATCTTACCTTCTAGGTGCCCCTACCCCCCCCCACCCCACCCCCTCCAACACCACCCAGGGGCTTGTCTGCCCGGGCCTGCTGACGGTGCTATGGAGCACTGAAATAAGACCCTACACACACAAACACACACGGGTTGCACACACACACACAGACACCCCCACGGCTCACGCGGGCACACACACACACACATATCTAACGCCCCTCCATACCCATTCAAACCATGGGGCTCTGACAGTTCGCTGATCGTCTCCTCCGTCCTCCAATCTACGAAACGTTTGTAAAAAAGGAGCAAATCCTCCTTCTCCAGCCATCCCAGAGCTCCCGGTTTGCTCCCCCTCATCTGCCGTGATGCTAGTTTGTTGTTTGTGCCCCGCGGCGTTCGCTAAGTGGCAGAGACCCAGAGTAGGCAGACAGTCTCGCTAGCCTCTTACGCTGTGCAGGGAGTGGCAGAGGTCGGGTGGTGTGTGTGCAGGGTGGTGGGGGGGAGGGGGGTTAGTCTCTTGTCGCACAGGACAACTCAATCCACCCCAGAGCATCTTAACCCTTGTGCTGCCTTCGGGTCACATTGCTTCACTTTATTTTGGTATGAGGTCAAGTTGTCGCAACACGTGGGGGGGGGGTCTCAATGACTGATGGGTCACAATGACAAGAAGATAACACAAGGGTTAATCTGGCACAGTGGCACAAACATGGCCGGATGTTCTTTCGTTTTCGTCATTTGTAGATCGTTATTATTTTGAAAAACAATCGGTGCATGTGTTGTGTCTGTTATTATGTCAGAACCCTGAAATAAGAACTTTCTGTTCTTCACCATAATTTTTCACACAGGTTGGGCAAACAATTTAGTAAATTGAGTGAGAATAATTGAGGAAAACTGGTTTATCTAGAACAATTTACTTCTGAATTGGAGACAATGACGTGATGATTCATGGATGCACATCATTAACTTATTGGTGCAATTTTTGTCTTTGTCTTTGAACCTTTGAAATTACACAATTAAGATGCATACAGATTACTCAGTTTTTCTCATTTACAACAGTGACATTCTCTATATCTCCCACTGCTACAAAGTATACTGTATATTTATATATTAGCTCACAACATCAGAAGGCATTCCATTTACATTTACATTTAGTCATTTAGCAGACGCTCTTATCCAGAGCGACTTACAGTAAGTACAGGGACATTCTCCCCGAGGCAAGTAGGGTGAAGTGCCTTGCCCAAGGACACAACGTCATTTGGCACGGCCGGGAATCGAACTGGCAACCTTCAGATTACTAGCCCGACTCCTTCACCGCTCAGCCACCTGACTCCCATGCGCATTCCCTATGTAATGTGACCTACATACAAGACCATTAGAGTAGTCAAGCACACACAAACCTACCATCTGACATGCTTTACCGCTGATCCTAGGCAGGTGGGCTCAAACGCAGGACTCGAGACAGAGATCAAATTCAAGGCTGTTACTAGCGAGGGTAAGGTACACAGAGAGGCAGTCAGAAGAACAAGCAAACGTACAAAGACAAACAGGCAAAGAAGAACAGAAGCACATGGGCTACATCGACAGGGAAAACTGATCAAGCCCAGGGAAGACAAACACACAGGCAGGCTAGGAGACCCTGAAACGAGAGATGAGATGAGTACACCAAAGTACGCCAGGAAATGAAAATAAGACACGACAACGAAAACAGAACCTAGCGAGCAGGGGCAGGATGCCACACACACCCACAAACGCAGCCGCCCACCCAAGACATCGACACGCTCTCCAAGGCACTCAACTACACTTCCCCACACATCCTCGCGACTTCCTCCGTCCTGCTGAAGGTCAATCAGTCGTTTAAGTCTCCTACAGAGCCTCGTCCACGTCATCATCTCAATCAGGGATCAGACCAAACTCAGCTGCAGAAGCTGGGCTCTTTTTGACCCCGCGTTTTACCCCTCACCAGCAACTGCCCCTTGGTACCAGGCCCCTGCCCCACGAATCCAGACACATGGCCCATCGTTTTTTTCGAATCTATGCAGGTATCCGGTCCCTTCCGAGTGTTTAAGAGACAAGCGACGAACGTCATTTGTGCCACCTCAGTGGAAGCCGCTGTGTTTCCCCTCTCGTACTCTTGAGTCCCCAACTCCTGTCAGCCTGTCAGTCGTGTCACAGTGGAGTGGCAGTTCGCGACAGCAGCCCTCGCTACTGTGTGGTGACATTTCAGCCTAACCTGACATGATGCAAAGATCACTGAGGCGTTCACAGAGCAGGAACCTGTCATTAAAAAATGATGCAGAGGGAACCAGGTACAAGAAGTGAATTGATAGTGTGCTTTGAAGGACCCAAGGTGTTTATTGAGGTCTCAAAGTGCGGTCTGTACATGAACTGAATGGTTGCCTGGTAGCTTATAGACAATGTCAGTGAAGGCTGGTTTCTGGGACATGCTGCTATATACAGTTTAAGGTTTTTCCTGATCAGTTGAGGCTTTTTGGGTTCCCCGTTTTAGATACTTCCAAAAGTCATGATTAGGCCTGCATCACACGAAGGTCTCCCAAGACCTGCTGAGGGGCCCTATGAGACTGTGTTTAGAGGACACCTCAGGTAGAACCGGAACCCAGTGACCACCACCAGAAGGATCTCCCTGTACTTACTGTAAGTCGCTCTGGATAAGAGCATCTGCTAAATGACTAAATGTAATCTCCAGCCAATCAATTAAACGCTCATCGCTCGTTAGCTTAGCTTAGCTTGTTTTCCTCCACTTCACCTTGTGGCTATGTGGTAACGTGATTAGCAATTAGCGGTTAATATGAGATGAGAGTACTCTAGTCACCGTAGTGGTCTGGCAGGATGACTCCCACCTCCCCTTTCCCCTGTTTTTATCGAATTAACAAGGAGAACACGCAGCGCTTGAGGCTAACTGGTTCATTTAGCATCTCTGATTGCATGAGCGTGTTTATTAGTGATGAGTAACTGTGTTATGCTAGCAGTGCTCGATAGATGCTGCTGTTGCCGTGTGAGCCAAGGGACCTTCCTGTGATCTCTGATGTTGATCAGATCTGTCCATGTTGTTTCAAGAGGGAGCCCGAGAGAAAAAAATGTGCTTTCCATGCTTTGGATTTATTTGTATTCGATAACTTGAAGGACTCTGTATAACCCTCCCGGTTGCCTTACGCTGCCTCCAGCAAGTGAAAGGTATTTCTCCGTGTGTGTGTGTGCTTCTGTTTGCTCTTTGAAAAAGAGGGATCAGACATAAACTAACTAAACTTTATTGATTTGTATTATATGGGGCTAAACATGTCAAACATCAAAACATTATTTTATTTTTTTAATTCTTAATTTGAAAGGATATCTGTGCCATTGTTTGATCATGACTGGAGCTCTACATGTCTCATTACCCTCATGATATCCTGTACTTCTTTAAAACAGAGAAGGGTGCACTTTGAGAAGAGTACCTTTTAGCCTTGTGTGCCTTTTAGAACCTACAAAATACTGACTTACTAAATGACACAAATTCAGTTGTACAGCTAAAAGGAGTGCTAGCCTGGAGTAAGCAGCATGACTTCAATTACAAACTGAATAGGATCTTCTTTGTGGTTAAAGGTCAGATCACACCATCTATACATTTCTTTCAGCAAACATCTGATGTACTCATTTTTATCTTTCAGGCAAAGATGGTGAAGCTCGCTAAAGATTTCAGATCTTACCTGGACTCCTGATTCACCTGAGCTGGAGGCCACAGCGTTGCTGACTAGAACAGTCATCCACAAGTTCTCCACTGTTGAACATGTTTCTATATGGATATGTATGTGAGAAAATATTGTTATTAAAGTGTAGTAAAATTATATGTTTTAGATCATTTACATATTAAATTCTAAAGGCTGATTATTCGGGAACGTTGCCTTTAATTGTGTTCCACTGCCCCCTGTTGGTAAATGTTGAGAAAGTGCAGCGTCACCAACTGCACGCAAACACTCCGGCCCAGCCTTTCCACCTCACCACTCCCTCCAACACTCCTCGCAATCTCCCTATCCTTGATTGTTTAGACGGCTGATGGAGAATTAACTTTTTAATGATTCCCTTCCTTTTTTTTCTTCTTGTATATATTATCGGTTCTCTCCGACTGACTCTGGGGTACAGTGGCCACTAGAGGCTGCAGTTTAATCACAAATGAAAACCAGAAACATGTATTTGAAACTACTCTAGGCTACACAATCTCTACATTTCCAATCTCCAATTCCAATCGAACTCAAATCATGTCGTGATTTATTTGTAAAATGTTTCCCTGGTAATAATGTTGAAATTGGCGACATACATAAATCGCTAACAGTTGTGTACATGTCGAACAAGAGTGATCCAACATAGCCAACAAGAAACATTGCGAATTCAGCATGGGAAGGACAATACGGCATCGTTACCTAATGTTGTTTTAAAAGCCAAATTCTCATCTGTATATTAATGGAGTGAGTTTGGACCATTGGGAGATTCGGAGGGGTTGAAGCATTTCTTGCACAGCCAAAAGCACATAAGGGACATAAATAACGTACGATACCCTTTGTTCGGAGTTTAGTCAACTCTCTCGCCTTTAAACCATTAAACGAGGAGCAGCACTTCTCCCCGTTAGCCTTGCATTCCTCGAATTCCTCCATTCTGATGTCAGAAGGGACGGGACCTACGTATCTGATTTGGACCTATGCGCTCCCCGGTGCCCCGGAGTCGAAGAGTCGAAGTGTGTAAGCAAAGATAACCAGGGACTTGGTGAAAGTTCAAGGCATACTTTTAATTTTGGCACAAGGATCACTATACCTTTTTTTTTAATGTATGGCGCTGTATGAACTTCACTCGTAGCAAAGAAGAACAAAAAAAGTACAGGGTTACAACTTTGGACTTTCTTTCTCTTTTTGAACGTTTACGAGATTTGTGGAGTTTCTTCCTTTAACTTTTAGATTCAGTTAAGAGCGAGGTAATGGAAACTAAAGCTATTTCAAGGACTTATCGTTTTCCACGAGTTTGAGGGGCCCGTTTCCCACTCCGTCGAACTCAAAGAATTTCTTCATCCAAGACCAAATTATATCGGCATGTAGCAGACTTTACGGTGGGTGTCTGTCTTTTAGACTACTGTTGTGTCACCTTTTCCACAACTTGGAAGTAGTCAAAGGAACTGAAGTTGTATTACATTAATATGCAAACGTTTACAGATGATACCATATCTGCCACGATTCCGTCTCGTAGTTGTATAACACCATATGAATTTTCACTGCACAACCGAAGTGAAGGGCCATATGCGCTCGTTTGACTTGTCCACGTATGGGTTCCTTTTCTCATCAACAAAAGTGGGAACATACCAGGGGGGTCTCGTGGGCAGAGATGTGTGAGAACTTGCTCTTCGATGTTGTCTGGTTTCGTTTACTTGTTTTTGAAATGACATGCTTTGGGTATTGGAAACGAAACAGCTCAGTCCACGGACTGTTTCGTCATTCGATGTTCAGTGATGGACTGTTTGTGTTATGCTAATTGGTTATTTACTACACTTGTTTTCTCACCTGGCTATCCATACACACACTTCCAGTGCATGCCTGGCACTTGCATGGGAATGGCCTTCAATTATACAAAATCATGGCTGCTAGACAGAACCCTCCACACATCTTCGCATGGGCATTTGCGTGAGAGAAAGAGAGATGGAGAGAGCAAGAGACAGACATTATTGACAGTGTCTGTATGCAAGTGGGTTTGCACAGACACACGTGTGTGTGTGTGTGTGTGTGTGAGCTCACGTGTTTGAGTGTTCTGTGCAGGTGTGTGTTTACACATGTCCCACCACCGCCAGCCATCCTTTTTGTCTCCAAGTGCTCCTCAATGCTGGTGATGACATTAGCCACATTGCTGGTAAATAGCATATCCTCTCTCTCTCTCTCTCTCTCTCTCTCTCTCTCTCTCTCTCTCTCTCTCTCTCTCTCTCTCTCTCTCTCTCTCTCTCTCTCTCTCTCCTCTCTCTCTCTCTCTCTCTCCCAATAGGGGAAGAGAGAGAGAGAGATCTGTTTGGACACGCACCCAGAATTACCACCACCGCCGTAAAACGGGGTGTACGTTAAAGTCAAATATAGCATGACTGAAGAAGGCGCGGGCCAAACACACGCACGCACGCACACACACACACACACGCGCACACATCTGGTTGCCTTTATAACCTCAATGGCGTGCTGTGTAAATGATATGGTGCTGAAGCAAGTAGCTCTGGAGCACACAGGAGCCCTCGAGGCTCCTGTAGAAGCCCCTGAGGAACTTCACGGGCAGAAGGTGCAGCTTGCTGACAAACCGCGTCCATGCCGGGAGCTTCCTACAAAGCTTCCCTGGGCCGTTCCGTGGCACCCGCATTGCCGTGACAAATGCCGCCCTCGCATTGGACGAGAAGCGAGACAGGTGAAGTCCATGGTTCCGTTCCGTCACGCTCTGCCTTCATAAACATTTCCCCACTGGTTATTAGTGACTTGAAATCAGGGTCTTGAAAAAGTTTCCAAAGAAGGCATAGGGTTAGGCTGTGTATATTTGACTATATTCTACACGCATGACTAAGCCTTATTCCTAAGTATGACTAGTCAATTTCAGACTGTAACCTCAGGTGAGCAAATACCAGGCGAATTGGTTGTCTAACACAGATGTCCTTCACACAAGTTCCTCTCAGACAACCGAGCTAACAGAGGTGGACACGTCTCAACCCGCCCAGGCTCATGTGCTCAGCCCCAGGCAGGCATTCAGCAGGTGACAACGCAGAGCTGTCAATCATTCCATATTTCCCGCCCCTCACGCCAGACCTCTTACCCCTCCCTCCCCTCCCCTCCCTCCCTCCCTCCCTCCCTCCCTCCCTCCCTCCCTCCCTCCCTCCCTCCCTCCCTCCCTCCCTCCCTCCCTCCCTCCCTCCCTCCCTCCCTCCCTCCCTCCCTCCCTCCCTCCCTCCCTCCCTCCCGCACACACACCCCATCCTTGCACTCAAGAAGTGTTTCCAAACACACTTTGTCACTTGAACGCACAGATACAAAACAACACATCAAAATGCCCATGGTGGGTTTGGCTTGCGTACAAGAGCGAGCAAGAGAGAGGGAGAGACTGTGTGATGTGGGTAAGGGGAGACGGGGTATGGAAAATTGAGCCGCATAATGATGTCTGCAAGGTATGAGCCGATATGTCTGTAGAATGATAGTCCTGTGGTGTTGTAGAGGCACACACACACACACACACACACACACACACACACACACACACAGGCAGCAACTGGACAAACATGATAAGGACTTGAGAGAAAGGGCGCTTCTTTGTTTTCCCCCTATCGACACAGACACACACACACGTTCTCCCCTACTTTCCCATCATCCGATTCCCTCTCTCCATGACATCACTTCCTGTTTCCTGTGCCACAGGATGGGTTCGGTGAAGCGTCTCTGTCGAGTGTCACGGCTGACACTTCTCTTTGATCCTCCTATCCCCCCTTCCTACACCCCTCCTCCCCTCCTCCTATCCCCCCCCTCCCTACACCCCTCCTCCTATCCCCCCTCCCTACACCCCTCCTCCCCTCCTCCTATCCCCCTCCTCCCCTCCTCCTATTCCTCCTGTCCTCTCCATGTCAGGGTGACCAGATGACATGGTTCACAGACAGGCTCCAGGCCTCGAACACTGAACAGTCCCATCCAGTCCGCCTCACTCCTGGGCCACATCAAGACACCCACGCTCTCGTCAACGTCATCAAATACGTATCGTCTCGGTCTGTCTGAGTGGAGAGGTATAGCTCACCCGTGCCCTGTCAGTCCGCAGGTCTTTGTGACTCCCAAATGGCTCGACAACGGTGTGTTGTTGGGTGGGTGGGTGCGTTGAGGGCCTGTGTTGTGTTCGTGGTATTGGCCCTTAATGCTTACCCAACACTGTCTGAGGGGAGCTGAGTGTGAGGTAGGACTGGAAACCACGACAGCCAAGGCTAGTGAAGACATGTCGGAGAGACGGAGGGAGAGAAAGGGAGATAAAGAAACGAACGAAAGAAAAAGAACGAAAGAAAGAATGAAATGCCTCCTGCCTGGCTGCGTTTCACCCCTGTGTGAAAGCAGAGCTGTGTGTCCCTGTGTTCTCTCACACACACACACACACACACACACACACACACACACAGACAGACAGACAGACAGAGAGAGAGAGAGAGAGAAAGAGGGGCAGAGGGAGAGTGAAGAGTGATGGAGAGTGAAATAGCAGATGGACTCGTAACAAGAACGCTGTCTGTCTGGCCTGCAATCTGTTTGCAGCTGCTTGTGTGTGTGTGTGTGTGTGTGCGTGTCTGTGTGTGAACCACTCTGAGGTGACCATGTCCACATCTGTTTGAGGTGAGGAGGGCGTGAGGTTATTGTCCTCTCAGAGTAACATGACACCACTAATACTCAGCCTAAACAGCCCTCACTGTGTTTTCAGAATGTGTTCGCACTCTCAGTCTTGACACACAGACACACACACACACACACACAGTTTCTAGTAGCAGACAGAAACCCACATGGCCAGGGTGTCAGGTGACTGAGGGGCACCCAGTAGTGTGTCGCAACGTCCAGTCAGGCGTCCGGCCCTGCCTGTGTGTGTGTGTGTGTGTGTAGGATGAGGAATGCAGAAAAGAACGAAAGAACACGCAGGAGAGCGACAGAGAGAGAGCCAGGTAGAGAGACGAGAGATAGAGAGAGACCAGCGTGGCTCCCCTAAACACCCACAGTCTAATGGTTTTAGCAGTAGGTGACAGAGAGCTGTTTTTGTTCCCTCCATTGTCCTGGGCTTGAATGGAGCAAACCAACCTGAGAAGCCCCACCGGCGGGACCCCGCAACCCACCACGTGCGTCTGAGCGGCGGCCTCGTCCTTCCAGGGGGCCCGGGCTCAGGTCGGGACATCTGCCGCCTTGTTTCTCTGCTGTCAAAACAAGGTTCTCGGCGGCTTTCGCCGCCCACCGTGATATTGTTTGTGGCGTGTGTGTTTGCGTTCCCCTCTGTGTCGCTTCACAGCTACCCCTGGGAAATGGGATGGGGGGGACTCGAACGGTACGTTTTACTCGTCTTGTTTCGGAAGGCTTACGAGTTCGTCTCTCCGAGAGCGTGTTTTCGACGGCGACGCGGTACTGTGGTGGGGCGCTCACACGGGTTCACGGGCAGAGGGGGGGGGGGGGGGGGGGGGGGGCGGGGGGGGGGGGGGGGGGGGGGCGGGGGGGGGGTGGGGGGGGGGGGGGTTTGTGTCCTTGTCAGGATACTTGCGCTGTGGGTGGGGTGAGTGTGCTTTTTGGTGTCTCACCGCCCTAAGATGTCTGTTGGAGAGAAAGAATGTGTGTGTGTGTGTTTTGAAGTAACTCTGTTCGCTTGGACATCAACCATCACAGAAAGACTGGCTTTAAATTTGTCAACAAACAGCTAAAACATTGTGGTTCACTTTCTCTGAATACCCTGTAATAGGGAAAGACACAGACACACACAGACACACACACACACCAAGATTTGTATGCGTAGGGGGGTGCCCTGGTCTGCCTGGTTTGGCTCAGTTTGCTCCACCAGAAAACAGAGCAGTATTGTGGAGCAGCCAGACCAGGACCAGGCCAGGGAGCCAATCCTCTCTGTTCATTTCCATCTGGAACATATAGCATCATTAGCCACGTTAGCCATGTTGTTCTGCACACACCGGCGTAAGGATACGGATATTGATGTTGGATCTGCAGTTGGATCAGGATGCGAGCCATGTTTGGTTTGTAACGTGACACACCGAGCGAGAATGTTGCGGTTGTGCAATATTACTAGGCGTTACGTACAGTATGAATGAGTTCAGAGTTATTATTTTTCAGAGACGGCGTGTTTATTTGGAAGTGGAGGGCGACCGTGTCAGGGCATGTTTGGGCTGGGTCAGTAGATCTCCACACCTGAATGGACAGAGATGTGACTGCATCAACAACGCCTCGAGGACACAAACATGGCTGTGTCAACGTTGCCCTGCACTCAGGACAGCGTCCTTTGTCAGCATTGTTATTATCTTGTTTTTATCAGCTGATAGTTGGGTAAGACTTAAGCGCCAGGTGATTGTTAATAAGCGTTAGTTAATAGGTATGGCCTTTGTAAGTTAGTAAGTCTTATTAACACATATTATTGTTAATAAGAATCATATAAGAGACTTAATTATGGACTAACGCTCATCGCATCTTACAATCGCGCTAACCTATCCATAAACCATACCAGTATTATTATGTAGTATGTAGTCTTATCAACACTGATGTTAATCATAAAGAAACTAACGCTTTTTTACAAACACCAAGACACTAAGAGTTACTGTTGGCTGGATTTGTGAGAGACAGAGAGAGAGCGAGGTGGAGAGAGAAAGAGAGGCAGAGAGAGAGAGGGAGGCAGAGAGAGAAAGAGAGGGAGGGTAGGGTAGGGGAGTGGAGAGAGGGAGGGAGGGAGGGAGGGGATGGAGGGAGGGGAGGGACGGAGGAAGAGAGTGCTAAACAGGATGGCTGATAGTTTTCTCTTGTTTCTATGTTTGAACCTCAGTGGGGTTCTGGCCAGGGCACCTGGTAACACCAAGAGGCCAGCAGCTGTCACCATGAAGAACCCATGGGGAGAGGCAGCACGGCAAAGACAGAGAGAGAAGGAGGGAGACAAAGGGAGCGAAAGGGAGCAAAAGAGAAAGAGATAACCGCAGCGCTCGAGACAGCAAGGGAGAGACGCAAGGGGAGGAGAGACCGAGGGAGAGGGCATGGCGATAAGTCAGGAAGAGGAAAAGAAAGGGAGGCAAACAGACGAAGGAGAAAGGAGAGGGGAACTGGACGGCTTTCAGATAGTAAACCTGCTATGTTGGAAAATGAAAAACAGCGCACGCTTCCTGTCCCTCCGCTCCCTCGCTCGTCCACCGCAAAATTACAACGTGCAAATTCATAAATGCATGGGCTGTTTACGTGCTGGAAATAGACAGGACTGGGCAGGAATGTTGCGGTGATGTCGCTGCAGCGTTGCTGCTGGGTTTGCGATGGGCTCATGCAGAGGGACGGTGCGGCCCGCTGTCTGTCACAGTCAAACTCCAGCACACATGGAAAACATGCCGTCGATTGCTAGTTTAGAGTGGCAAGGACTGGTGTCTGATGCTTTGGCTAACCTCTGGTGTGTATGCATGTGTTTGCCTGTGTGTATGCGTGTGTGTGTGTGTGTGTGCGTGTGTGTGTGTGGGGGTGTGTGCTTGTTTGTGAACACAACTTGCCATCCCAAAGGAAGCCAGCCAATGCCAGAGTTGGGTCAGGTCATGTGACGGATTTAAGTGGCCAAAGTCCACCAATCAGAAAACAAAGCCGATTTAGTCACCCATTGTTGTATCTAATAATTCACTCTTGGTGTGTTTTGTGTGTGATTATCTGTGTGGATGTGTTCTTATGTGTGTGAAAAACGCATCCATTTGATTGCACAGTACAGAGGAATTTAACGTGACTAATGTGCTACTCACCCATTACTGAGGCCAGAGGCACAGAAGTGGGTAGACACTAGTGCGGTGTTTGCAACACAACATATGTTTGGTAGATGTAACAGCTTATGAAGCGCTCCCTCCCTCCTTCTCTCACATGCTCCACACACACACACACACACACAACACACACACAGTCACACACACGCACCATTATCCGTGTACATATTTCTGTCAGGTGTGCTTCGTCGGGGTAGAGAGGAATCTGGGCACGGCTCCAAGCCGCCGATCAGCACCACAGCCCCCAGAGCCCCAGAGCCCCAGACAAGAAGCAACACATCCCCCATCTCTGCTGCTCGTCCTCCCCTTTCTCAGCATCTCCTCCCTCCCTCCGCCCTCATCCCCCTTCTCTTCTCTCTACTAGAGCATGTTTTTACTCCGTTTTTTTTACCCCTATGCTGACGGCTGATCTCTCTCTTTCTCTGTCTGTTCTCTCTCTGTGAATCTCTCAAACTTTCTCTCTCTGTCCTTCTTTCTGTTTGCTTCTCGCTCTCGGTTTCTGTCAATCTCTCCCTCTCTCCACTTGACCTTCCTGTCCCTTCAGACCTCCTGTCTCTTCCCCCCTTTCTCCCATTTTACACTCTCTCTCTTTCTCTCTGTCTTTGTTTACATACTTGTTCCCTTTTTGACCTCCACACTCACTATCTTTGTCTCTCTCTTTTTCTGCCCCTGTATCTCCTTCCTTCCTTCCTTCCTTCCTTCCTTCCTTCCTTCCTTCCTTCCTTCCTTCCTTCCTTCCTTCCTTCCTTCCTGCCTGCCTGCCTGCCTGCCTGCCTGCCTCCCTCCCTCCCTCCCTCCCTCCCTCCCTGCCTCCCTCCCTCCCTCCCCCTCCTCCTCCACCACACTGGAGCTTGCCAGTTCTTCCCCAGTCTGTTTTGTTTTGGTATGTAGGAGAGGGGCTTTGTCCTCCACAGGGGGCGGGGACTCTTTTGATTGGTGTTTGGGTCCGGCTGTAGTCTAATTAGGCAGCTCGGGGGCCCACTAATTAAAAGAGACTGTCAACGAGGCTAATGTTAGCTGTGGCATAGCACCACTCACTCCCATTCATTACACGGGTGTCAAGCTAGCTGACACTGTTGCTAATTCTGTCTGCATTCTAACAAAGCCTGTGTCTGCGAGGTGTTGGGAGTTTGTTGTGACAGTTCTGATTAACCTTGATGGGGAACTTACTCGGTCGTTTCACCGAATTCATTGCGCCGTATGGAACCGTGTGAGTCATTGACTAGACATGTAGCTGTGGCTGTTTGGAGGCTGGTGTGTGGAAGGGGGGCCGCTGCCTCGGATCCAGCTGCTTCATTACAGCATGAGTCAGGTGACGCTACTGGGCGGTCCCCTCACGTGGTTTGGTTGATCTGAGTGTTTGATTATCACTGCGATTTAACGGCCTCCTCTTTTGTAAGGTGATCCGTGTGTGCGTGTGTGTGTGTGCGGATGTGTGTGCGTGTGTGTGTGTGCGGATGTGTGTGTGTGTGTGCGGATGTGTGTGCGTTGCTACTTCAAAGCCCCCCTCTCCACTATAGGCCTTCTAGAACATGAAAGCTTTGACCATATGACTAATCTAGGAGAGCGTTCAAAGCCTGCCCCGTCTCCCCCCCCCCCCCCCCCCCCCAAGTACTGTCTGAACCCAAAAACCACAGACACTGTTCCTGTGTGTGTGTGTGTCTGTATGTGCACATAAAAGAGCACTCTATAATGAGACCTACACGAGGCAGTGTGGTGTCTGGAAGGGTCTGTTCATTAAAGTCACGACTTTAACAGTAACAGTCCTTCGAATCGGATGTGTCCTTCACATTCGAGTGTCACCCGTCGGAGGCGTGTACGCGTGTGTGTGTCTGTGTGTGTCTGTGTGTGTGTGATTAACACAAGGCTCCTCTGTACAGTGTGTGTGCTGTGGCAGGGTCCAGGAGAAGGAGAGGCCTCCCACACAGGAGATACCAGTGAGGAAGCTCTCTCTAGACGTTCCTCAAAAAACTACTCTTGGCTCAAGGAGTAAACAGATAATGGATGATAGCTCGACTAAAAGCCAAGAAAAATGCTGTTTTCTTTTGTTGAAAGTTTCCCGCTTTGTTTTCTAATACATGGACTACATAGATAAAGGATAGTAGATACTATAAAAGTATGGAAAAATTTAGTTTTCATATGTCAAAAGTGTAAACTTTCATCTGTAGTGCTTGTGTCGAGTAGTGCGGTCATTCAGGTTGTTCTCTGCTTGTAGCTAACGTGGCCATCATCTTCTATCTCTCCCTGCAGCTCCTGCAACCTTCCTTCCTCTTCGTCACCTCCGAACGTTACCAGGAATGGGCTTTCGCCTTCCCAGGGTGCACTGCTTTGCCCGGAGGTGTGGGCGTCACGTGAGGGCGGGGCAGGCGGCACCGCGGTCCTAAAGCCTGGCCCCCTCTCTCTCCCCCCCCCCCTCGCCAGGGACCTGTGAACCTTGACCCCAGGCCCCCCGGACCAGGGGAGCCATGCCCTTCAGACTGAAGCTACGGCGCACGAGGCGCTACAACGTCCTCAGCAAGAACTACTTTGTGACGCGGATACGTCTGCTGGACAGCAACGTGATCGAGTGTACTCTGTCAGTGGAGAGCACGGGGCAGGAATGTCTGGAGGCCGTGGCCCAGAGGCTGGAACTAAGAGAGGTGAGATAGCAACCACGTCGGGGAAATCTGTCGACGACTTCCTGTTGATGCTGTTTCCCCCCCAAACCATGTGTTTGAGAGGGGGGATTGTGTGTGTGTGTGTCTGTGTGTGTGTGTGTGTGTGTCTGTGTGTGTGTGTGTGTGTCTGTGTGTGTGTGTCTGTGTGTGTGTCTGTGTGTGTGTGTGAGCCACGCGTCTCCCTGCTGGCCCGTGGTCTCTCCCTGGCCTCTGCTCCCTCTCTCGAATGGGGCTCTTGTCTCTCTTTAACCAAGCATAGCTTCCTCTCTCTCCCTCTTTCACCAGAGGAGAAAGAGATGCCCGTCTTCTTGTTTGACTTTCCTCTCCTCCAGTCTGCTCCTCTCTTTTCTCTCTTCTCTTCTATTCTCTCCTTTCCTTTTCTGTACTTTTCTCCTCTCCGTAGTTCTTGTTAGGTATTATCATTTTCTCTCATATGACCTGTTATTCTATCTTTCCTATCATCCTTCCTATCTACCTTCCATGCTTCCTTGTTTAGTCATGTCAATCCCCTCCAGCTCCAGGACAGGGCTGCGCCACTTATTCATCTAAACCACACAACGTTTGCTGTGTCTGTGTGTGTGTGTGTGTGTTTGTGTGTGTGTAAGAGAGTTTGTGTGTTTGTGATGCTGCATCCAGAACATTGTAACAATGTGTTTGTGGAGTGAGACCAGTGCTTTTGTGTAATTACGAGCTCGCATGGGTATGTGCTTTTGTGTGTTTACGGCACACTGTGGCGCACTATGAATGTTTGTGTGTGTGTGTTTGGATAGCGGTGGGGGGGGGTGTTGGACTCAGTGTAGTGCGTACTTACACAGTGTTGCGATATTTGCCAGGCATCAGTGATGTCATAAATAAAGGCCAACGAGAGCCCCCCACCACCTGCGTCTGTCTGTACCTAACCCCACGGAGACACTACACACCTGCAAAGCATCCTGGGATATGGGAAATACCTACTCCCCTCCCCATGCCCTCTCTGCCACCTCTCTCTGACCTGTCTCCCTCCCCAACTCAGCCTCTGCTCTCTCTTCTTCTCTCTTCTCTGCTTTGGCCAGTCAGAGGTGTGTGTGTGTGTGTGTGTGTGTGTGTGTGTGTGTGTGTGTGTGTGTGTGTGCGAGGGAGTACCCGTGTCTGTCTGACTCTCCGAGTATTGACACAGCAGCAGTGGAGAAGGAGGGGCTGTTTTACTGCATGTCTTAGACAGGACGTTAAGTATCTGCAGACAGGTGCTTGTGTGTTACAGAGTAACAGTAAGTTTATAAGGTCACACACACACACACACACACACACACACACACTACAATTAAGGTTGCTATGACGCACCAAGAAAACACTTTGCATGCACCTGGTGTTCACCAAGCTCATATTATCATTGAGTTTGACCCGGTGTCACTCCCTTTTAGAAACAGGTGTGCTGAACACAAACACACGCACAGACAGACACACACGCACACCTGACTTTTGTCCGACAAAGTGCGCGTGTTTGGAAGAACACAACACGGCACATCTCAAAGCATCAAGCTGTATCCCGAGAAATCCCCGTTTTTAGAGGAACATTCAATTAGAATCACAATGTCCTATTTTCTTCTTCCTAAACCCCTATTTTTGTCCATCTCTCTCCTCCACCTCCACCCCTCTTCCTGCTCCTCTCCCCTCCTCACCTCTCTTCTCCCTCCCTCCCCCTGCTGTGTCCTCCTCCCTCCCCCCTGCTCCAGACCCACTACTTTGGGCTGTGGTTCCAGGGCAAGGCCAGGCCCAGGCCCAGCGCTGGGTGGAGCTGGAGAAGCCGCTGAAGAAACAGTTGGACAAGTTTGGGAACGAGCCCCTGCTCTTCTTCGGGGTCATGTTCTACGTTCCCAGCGTGTCCCGGCTGGAGCAGGAAGCCACCAGGTAACGTGAACACGACACGCCAACGCCATGCACTCTACACGCTATACGCACTGCACACCAACGGGATACTTACAGGAGGTGGAGAGGCGTGGTGGCCCTGTGACCTGGCCCTAATGTGTCTCTCTGATGTTGCCCTTGGTGACCTGACCTCTGTGTACATTTCCTCTAAACGGGTGTGCCTTAGTGTGTGTGTGTGTGTGTCTAAGAGAGGAGAGACATGACTGTCTGGGGCAACTTGAGCTAAGAAAAACAGCCAAACATGGGTGGAAGTGGATTGGCTGACGAAGGGGTTAGCATGGGTGTGTGTGTGCTTGTGTAAGAGAGAAAGTGAGTGAGTATGTTTGCTAGCT